>NC_056577.1:33855719-34052180 GCF_018340385.1 Cyprinus carpio | reverse complement strand
ACAGCACCAGAGGTATAAATAAACAGAAAATAATCAAAACGAGTTATTAACAAGACAAGCCTGAGGTTGCGATTAAATTTCAGTGGGTTCATGTTTGTCATGGGAACTGAGCGCTGTGGTTTATGTGAAGACTCTAAAATTGTCAGCCACGATGGGCATTTGCTCATGACCTTCTGAAGTTGCCCCGTTAAAATGTCCAGCTTTTGCCAGAAGCCAAGATGTCCGGGCTAGAGTTCATGGTCACTTCTATTCTTACTGCCATGAAAAAAACCTTTAGATAAAAAAATATACAATATAAAATCTAAATAAACCTTAATATTTTTCCCAGAGTCTTCAATTTTACTTTCTATCTTGTTAGTCTTCTGTAAAATCACTTCAACTAACACACATCAGTTCCAGTGGCATCAGTTTAGGGGGAAATTAGGGGTTTGATAAACTTACAGAATCATTATCGTTATCATTCTGATAATATATGAACTTTAAAACTTCCTCACATATATCATGCTGTTTGGCATCCTTGAAAATAAAAACGCAACAGTGTCTAAAGTTTTATTTCATATCTTAGCTTATAAGTTGTCACATATCATCATTTTGTGGAAAAACCTGCCCAAAACAGGCCCTAACTGCAAAACCACTGAGCCCCTGAAGACTTTTTTAGATCAAAACCAAAGCTAAGGCTTCCCCAGGAGTATTAGACCGCTGAAGATCACATACATTAAACAAATGATTGAAAACACGTTCTAGCACTCTGGCTGCAATCATCACCTTGACTTGCTTGGACCTGTGGGCTGAGGATATATGATTAAAAAGCAATCCGAAGCAATTAGCCATATAGCTACTCGGCTTCAAAATATATCAACCAATTTGTCAAGATTTCATCATATCTGAATAATTGGGCCAAATAGCGTCCAGTTGATTTGAACTTTCTGAGAAACTGAGATATGCATCAGGGTATTGGGTGGATGATTGTTAGGGTTTCCGTTGACAATGAAATTGGACTTGCATAATGATCATAAGGTAGAGTTCAGCTTTTAGACATTTTTACACATTTCGGGATCATCTCTACCTAAATGTTTTTTATGGTTTACAGCTGTTCATTAACTGCCAAATATTAATGTGTTTTATATTCAGAGTGGCATGAAGATGCATCACTTTAGATTTGACCTGATGATTTCAAGCTCATTGTTTTTCATGTTTTTTAGCAAATTGGGATCATATGGGTTTCAGAAGTCTCTGAACATAGTGCACAAGCCAGATGGACCTGCTTTTTTATTAGTATTGTGTTGCTTTTGTCCTTTCAGAGTTTGAAAGACTGGTATGAAAAAAGGTTTTGGATGGGGTTTGAACAATATGAAGGTGAGTAAATGATGACATAAATTTCAATTTTGAATGAAATCATTGCAAACAGGAGACAATTCATTAAAGGAATTGTTCCAAAAATGAATATTTGCTGAAAATGTGCTCGCCCTCAGGCCACCCAGTTTGTGTTTGTTTCTTCAGATTTGGAGATATATAGCATGACATCACTTGCTCAGCAATAGATCCTCTTCAGTGAATGGGTGCCATCAGAATGAGAGTCCAAACAGCTAATAAACACGTCACAAAAATCTACAAGTAATCCACACCACTCCAGTCTATAAATTAATACCTTGTGAAAAGCTGCATGTTTGTAAGAAGCAAATACATCATTAAGGGATTTGAACTTTAAACAGTTGCTTCCATAATCCATAATAATGCTTCCTCCAGTGAAGAAAAGACGTCCATTCCATGTTGTCCTTTTTACATCAAACTCAATCAAATATATTTTGTTTAGAGCTGTTTTGGGTTTGTAAACAGTGCTTGATCTGTGCATATTTTCTCTCCCGATTCAGATGATAAATCATTTTAAAGGGGGTCATATGATGCGATTTTCAAGTTTTTCCTTTCTCTTTGGAGTGTTGCAAGCTTTTGGTAATGAAGAAGATCTGTAAAGTTGCAAAGACTAGTCTAAGTTTGTGGTCAGTAAATTTTTATTCTTTCTATTTTTTAAAGAAATTAAAACTTTTATTCAGCAAGAAGTGATAGCAAAGATTTATATTGTTAGAAAAGATTTATATTTTGAATAAATGCTGTTCGACAAAATGTTCACGCAAAGAAAGAAGGTGTAACTTTTATTCTCGCTGTTGCCCCGGCGCCATGTTGTGGAGACACTGTTTCGATGTGAAAGCGAAGCTACTTTTTTTTGCCTTCCAAAAGAGGACACAACTAGAAATCAGTGGTTAAGTTGTATTTACAACACTGTTGTATTCAGCCCAAATATTCAGATGTGTGCAGCACATATTTTACGGAGGACGAGGAGTAGCCTACAATGCCGGTGTCTGTTTCTATAAAGTGGGGCAGTTACAACTTTGCAAGGACAGTCTGGGCTTCTGACTCACAGTCTGTAAGTATAAAGTATGTTTACATATTTAAAGGATTTGCCACTGATGATTCAATCACGAGTTTTGAGCAGTGTAGAGTAGCGCTTGTTTGTCGTTTCACTGATCACAAATGCAGACATGGTTTTATGTTTATGCAGCGCGATATGCAACACAACATGTAAAAACACAGTATAAATCATTTTAATCAGTAATTATGTCCCCACTGGATGCAACAAATGCCTCGTTTATAATGGGTTATATATTTTTTGGTCTTGTCATTGCTGGGACACGGCATCACAGTATGGTAAGGCAGCGGTTCCCAATCTCAGTCCTCTTATCACGTACAACGTTTGTTCTATTCGACCGTTAGTGCCCCTGCGAAGTGGACATCACAGGATATTCTGTCATGATTCCAGTTCGAAAATGAGTGTATATGTTCCATTCAAAGTGCATTAAAGTGTGCGAGACGTGAATTTAAATTGTATTTATTACATTTAGGTATATGATGTCACACTCTTCTGTGTGCGAAGACGCTGCAGGCAGCAGCACAGCGCAAATCTGTGAATGAATGTTCGGAAGTGAAGTATGCTTTATAAACTTCAGCAGATTTCCCCTGCTCAGGGAGTAGGGAGCAATGAACACGGTGCAGGGATCATATCAGTCGGAACGCAGTTCATGCACGTAGCTCTCTTCTAATGAGCTGGTTATATGAATCAGGTGGGTTAACAAAGAGAGACATGAAAAATATGCAGATATGCTGTGGTAAAGTGCGTAACATTTCCGTAACACGCTTGAGGCATTCAGCCAATCACAACGCACTGGATAGCTGCCCAATCAGAGTACACCTTGCTTTTTAGAATTTATGAGCTTTGTAAAAATCGATGTTTCAGAAGGCGGGGCATAGAGGAGAAACAATAATGTACATTATTTGGAAAATAAAGTGTTTTTTGAACCTTAAACCGCATAAACACATTTCATTACACCAAATACACAACATACTGTTCTTTTTAGCAACATCATATGACTCCTTAAACTGAAGAAAGTGATATTAAAGATAGAAGACTTGTGTTTGAAGAAGCAACGGTTTGAAGTTAAAAACATGCTAATGATGGATTTGTTTTTTTTTACAAAACACACAGCGTTTCATTTCACAAGGCTTTAATTGATGGACTGGAGTGGTGTGGATTACTTGTAGATTATTTCGATGTTTTTCTCAGCTGTTTGGACTCCTCTCATTCTGACGGCACTCATTCACTGCAGAGGATCCACTGGTGACCAAGTGATGGAATGCTACATTTCTCCAAACTGTTCCCACGAAGAAATAAACTCATCTACATTTTGAATGTCCTGAGGTTGAGTACATTTTCAGCCAATTTTCATTTTTGGGTGAACTATTCCTTTCATTTATTTATTGAGCACTATAATTCTAGCACTTCAATAAGATCTCTTTTTAAAGCCTGCTCAGTGAAATATATATGTTTCTGTCAGCCTAATGAAGGGCCTTTATGAAGTCCTTTTAATGCACTTCAATCGTAAACGCTACCGAATCATCGCAGGGGAAGTGAATTAATCATCCTTATCATCACACTCAGACAGGCCAAACTGAGAAGTTGTCATACTGTTCTGATGGTTTTATTTTTGTAAGGCTTCAAGAGTGAGTGTGTGTATGTTTGTGTGCAGGTGGAGAACATTACAGAGAGAGTGAGGCACATCTTGACCTAATCTTTGAAAAATGAGCATGAATAAGAAAAAAAAAGAAAGCACAGATTGGCAAAAAAACTTTTAATTATGGTTTATACATCAGTATTGTTTTCAGTTCATCTAATCTTACAGACATAAATGCTGTCTGGATAAATCTTCACACGTTTGATCTCTCAAATAGAGATTTTTATACGAGAAATTGCTTAGTTTTCAAATTTCACCATTTATCACCTTTGGAGTCCAAACAAAAAAAACTAGTGTGCATATGTTTTCTGACACACGGTGGCAATTTAAGTAATTTCTCAAACATTTTAGCTGTATATTTGTGAGGAACTTCCTTTGAAACCACAACAAACCTCAAGTACAACAAACCTTGCACATGCATGACCTAAATGTCATATGTGGCCTGAGAATCACTGTTGTATTTCAACAAAGCATGCTTTGATTCAACAGAGGCTGAAAGAGTGAATTAACCTTTAGGATAATTAACTATTATCATCATCTGGAGTATAAACAATGTTGTAACTTGGAACCAAGAATGCATGATAAATCAGCGGTTTACTGATAAATTATGCAGCCAATTTCTAGTTGGAAGCTGGCGGTCCCTTTAGGCATGATAAGCAATTTCATTATGAGTACTAGCAGTGTTAATACTGCAGTGTCAGACGTCAGACCCCCAAAAAACATAACATAACATTTCCCTCAACAATTACCTTGGGTGGGAGTAGTTCTGGTCATACCTCAAAGTTTACTTTGTAGCAGGCTTATGTGTGCCATTCAGAATTGAATTTAGAATGTATTTTTGTAATAATAATAATAATAATAATAATAATAATAATAATAATTTTATTATAATTTCCTTAATAATACTTATTTTTTATTTTGGATTTTTTATTTTAGATTTGCTTTATTTTATATAGCACCTTTAAAGAGAGCTACTCAAAATAGCGAACTGAATTTAAAAAAAAAAAAAAAAAAAAAAATAAACATGCAAGAAAATAAACATGCAAGGGGCCAATCAATTCAATTCGATTCAATTCAATTTTAATTAAAGATATCCCAAAAAAGCTTTAAGATCTAATCTGTAATAAATTAATTTAATCTAAGATTAAATAAAAATTACTTAAATTCTTAAATACTTAAATTTAGAATACAAATCAATGTGAAGTGCAATGAAAATAGAATTAAATTAAATCCAGTATGTGTAAGATCAAAATCAAATGATCTTAGCAATATAATAAGCAATATTTAAAATTGATGTCCAACCTTTATAAGGAACTTTACATTAAAATGGCAGATGAACATCTGAATAAAGCTGCAGGGAAGGGATCCTCAGTCACCAGAGATGCTAACCAATCACCTGTACATCATCCGTTTTAATTGACTTACTGAATATATTTTCTGGGCGTGAAACACCATATTAGGTTTGTTTCTACAAAATCAGGTCTCTATGATTCATTTATGTCTTACATAACCGTTCCGTAAATCGCAAACCCTAAATTGTAAACCCTACAGTTTGAGGGATGACAGGGGCTCCATAAAAGGACAACACTGGAACTGTCCAGAAAGATGACCTTGAGTGAATTTTCAGGGCAGATAATTTCTGAAAAGGAAGCTGTTTTCTCTTCCCTGGTCATTTCTCGGTCTGAAAATTAAAAAAATAAATAATAGTACAGTAATTTTTAAATGCAAAAATGGCACGTTTCATGTCATAAAAAATGCATGCAGAAAAATGTTAAACTATTGAATAGTGCTGTTTTAGATGGTGTATGTTATACTGCAGGACACTGCATGTTAACTGCCCAGTTTACTCCTATTAAACATAACATTTATTAGATATTCAAATGTAGTCAATCCATGGCAATATCAAAGGGTCAGGATTACATAGATGCTGGACGTGGTTCAAAAACCCTGATCCATACCAAGAGCTATGTCAATCCTGCCTGAGTTGGAGGTTCAATAAAACACAGCTACCTTTGAGTGGAGGAGTGCTATGCACAACATGTGAAAACAAACATTGGATCAATCCAGCTGTGGTATTCCCAAAGGAAAGGTGAATAGCTACGTGTAAAGTTTCCCCTTCAGAAAAAGGGCCCTTAAGTTTGGGTAATTGTGAGGAGCATTCTGGCATTGGCTCTCTCTATCGAGTGTTTCCCATGAGAATGATTTCAGTCGGGGCAAAGAGTCACTCGTTTTGACCTCTACTATCCCCAAGAGCACAGCCTCACCACAAACTTAACCAAAATAAGAAATATGTAAAAATAAACAAGTGGGTAAGGGGCATAGTGCATTAAAAAGTCTCATGAAAAGTAACATTAATCTGGATCCTGAAATAAGCCTGCAAAACCTTATCTGTATGCTAAAAAATAAAGTTAGAGCCACTTAAACTACATTTATGAGTTTTTATCTATTCAAACTTTGTGTATCTTGTTAAAATTACAGTCACTGTAAATTAATTTCTTTAGATTTTTACTTCAAATCAAATTCTGAAATACAATTAGAAATTAAAAGGCATTCTCAATCCATTTCTCAATGGTGCACAACCTTTTTATCACCTAAGAGAGAATTACGTGGAGAATTTTTTCATTTATAAGCAAAATCTGTCCCATAATCAACTTCAGAACAGCCTTGAACGGGTAGAAGAAACTCTTTTCTCCTCCAGGCTTCGGGGGTGAGGAAATGCTGCAGAGGAGACGAGAGACAGAACGTGTGTCAATAGACCTCCCTCAGCCTCCCCCCGCTCCTCCACACACTCCCTCTCTCCCAGATAAGAGGGCAGAACTCTCTCACTCTGGTCATTTCACACACCGCTCTGGGATAGGAAGGAAAGTTCTCCTCTTTTGTTTACTTTTCTCTTATGTTAAGAGCATACAGATTGGGAGACTCATTTAGAAGGGCTGTCTCCGCTTCTCCTTAAATTCTTTCTTAGCCTTCTTATCTGTCTGTGAGAGTGTGTTGTGGTCACTCAAGGCTCAGTGCCTCAGTGCCTGTGCCCCATTTCTTCAGGGGAGCCTTGTGAAACACAGGAACTTCTCCAGCATCAGAGGTCCTGTAATCCAAAGTCCAAAGCTCTTCATCTCTCTTCATCAGCCATGTGTTCCTTCATCAAAAGAGTTTGAACCACTGAGTTGGCACCTTCTCTTGACTGCAGGTGGCCTTTGCTTTTGCTCCTGCTGCCATGAGGTTTGCCAGAAGCGGTTGGCAATTGGCACTGCTGCTGGTGTCCGTTGGCCTGGTGAGTTCCGGAAACGTGAACGGTCAAGGGAGACGCGGGGGAGGGGAAAGGCGGAGGAAGCTTCACCGCGTGCAGCACGGTCAGTGCAGCTACACCTTCATCCTGCCGGAGATGGAGAGCTGTCAGGGTGGAGTGGAGCAGATGAGCGGAACCAACGTGGTTCAGCGGGACTCCCCGCCGGCCGATGGTGAGTGGTCCAATCAGAAGCTGCAGCATCTGGAGTCGGCCATGGAAAACAACACGCAGTGGCTGCAGAAGGTGAGAATTACCTCATAATGAGACACAGGTCTCAATTCTGGGGAATGCCGATTTAAAAAAATCCTGGCAGAGGCAATTGGTTAATGTTGATGGTGCACTTTAATTTGTACACAATGTAGCATACTAAAGATGAAGAATAGAAAAATACTACTCATTTAGCTGGTTTCTGAGGCGACAGGCTTGTGCAACAAAACTACACTTCTCATCATTCTCGCAATACAATACTAAAATACTAGATAATACATACATTTTATAAGCATTTTATAAGCCTCAACTGTCCAAGTCTGAGGCAAATCACAAAGCAAGCAACTGGTATTTGTCATAATTAAGTTTAAATTGTTAATGTTGGTAGTTTGTACACAATTTAGTGTACTAATGATGAATAAATAGAGGAAAAGCTTGCCAGATAATACTACTCATTTAGTTGGTTTATGAGGCGACAGGCTTGTGCAACAAAACTACACTTCCCATCATTCTCCCCTATGATTACTCACCTAATGCACATCTTTTGGTGCAGTAGCACCCAAAATGCTTTGTCTTTGAGAAAGAAGGAAAAATAAATATAACGTTGACCGATATTCTAAACATTTTCAGACCTTGAACACTAATTATGACTTTTAAAACACATAATTAAGAACTTACCAGGAAGACTTGAAGGCAGTCTAAAAACTGCACTGGTGCATTGTGATCTGACAAGGAAATTCAGTGCATCAGAATTTAATTATCGATTATAATTACTATAAGAATATGCAATGTATTCTGCATTTTTTTATTATAAATAATATTATTAGCCTATAATGTATTGTGTAAAATGAAAAGTTAATTGTCCAAATAAAAATTCAATTTAAAAATGTAAAAATAAATTGTCCCTGTGGTTGAATGTGGGTCTTCAGCATAGTAAAATAATTAAACTAATGACTGCAGATTTTATGATGCATTGCATCATTTAACAAATTATCGTACCGGTCAGAGCAAACGTTTACACCCCTATTTCAGACCGGCAGCCCATTTATATTCATATGACTGAACTGTTAGGGTGCAGATGCTGGCCAAATGGCCAGATGTAGATGCTGGCTGAGCTGGTTTTGCAAGAAGCTGAGCGATGCAAATACATTTATCAAAATAGAATGGAAAGACGTTCTGGTTGAATACTCAATACAGCATGGTTTCCAAAAACATGACCTGTTGAAAGGCGACTCAGCCATTTGATGGATTCCAAGACCTCCAATGCTTTTGGAACTGTCATGTGTGATTTCCATTAACAGGACTCTATTTGGTACTTCAGCTAAGTACATTGACTAAGCACCATTTCAGACATCAAAGTGAGCTTGCAAGAACTTTCACATATGAATAAATACAGTAGATGAAACACTTATTATTAATACAGGTAATAATACAGAAGTGGCAATTTAAACAGGAGCCAGATGACAAAACCAGAGAAGCATTTTGATCTGTATAAGTGACTGCAGAGTGTTTTATTACTCCATTCAAATGCGAAGAATGCAAGTTTTGATTGGCACTTCAAGGACATGTTGCTCGGTTAATTGAGCTAATGAATAGAAGTTTGCCATGTGTGTGCATGTTTTGCGTCTGTCTCTATGTATTCAGTGCACCACCCAAGTTGACAATCAATACGGCTCAAAGGGAGACAGCTTGCACCTCGACAGGAAAGAGACATGACCTTCGACTCTGTTTAAGAAGAGGTCAGATTGCGATAAGAGTAATTTAATTATAAACACTTGCGGCTCTCATTGCATTCATGCCTTTATGAATTAAATTGGTGGTAAATGACAAGGAGCATGTGATACTTAAAAACAGGCCAAAAATAAATCGCTCATTTAATTCACTCACAATGCAAATATAAAAGAAAAATTTATAAGCAAATTTGCTCTCAAAGATACACATAGTAAGGTCCAGAATTCAGAGACCACTTCTTCTTTTTTTCTTTTCTTTTTTCTTTCTTTCTTTTTTTTTTGCAGACAGTAGGCAGAACAGTGTAGAAAATTATGAACGTTTTGATATCATATGAAGATATTTTTAAATATTGCAGTAGAATATATATAAAAAACACATTAAAAAAATCATATAATATGACAAGCAACAGGCTGAATGTTAGGTATTCAGCTAATTAAAATCATTTGAGGGCCTGGTACATGTGTTGGTTGGCTGTATAACTGGACAAAATATTTATGGAGGAGGAGTGTTTAGTTTACTTGCAAATGACTGAAACTAAACGGATATGCCCTCTAAGATTGCTCCTGCTGCTCACCCCTTACCTGATAACTGCATTCACAAGCAATAGGAGACATGCCATGTATTTGACTCCATTAACAGGAAAGAGAGGGGAGAGGAGGAGGGTGGTATATGGAGTATAGGAGTGTATGGAAAGCATGAGGAGCCATTTGAAGTCTTTGCTTATTTTTTTTTGTGTAATGGCCATGGACCAAAGATCTCCCTGGAAAAGAGTTCTTCAAAGGCCAAGGGATTAGTGATTGTACGTCCCATTTAGAGCAGCTTGAGATATGGCAAAGCCCCAGACCCCTTTGAGTGGGAGCCTCGCTGGACACTGAATAACAAGAAAATGACTAGAAAAGAACCTTCAGAGCATTAAGCCAAAAAGCTGAATTCTGAATTGAACCTTCTCAACTTCTATTCATGGGCTTTTTGGCTTAATGCTCTGATTGGTACATAAAAAACACATTGGAGCTGAGGAAAAGAAGCCATTGTTAATGTAAAGTTGTGAAAACATCTTAATTTAAGAGCAAAAAAAAAAAAAAAGCAAGGTAAAAAAGCTGCACTATTTTATTATTCATGCATTAGTGGTGGGGATTTTGCATTGACTATTTCTGCATGTTAAGTCTTAAATCATTAGGTGGTGACTGCATTTATGAGGGATTCTTTGAATCATTCATCAACTGATTCATTCAAAATGATTCATTCGTTCATCAACATAACACCACACATTCTACATGCTAATATAAATATAAAATACATGAATAGGCCTATATTAATGAAATTTGTACTTTTATTCAGCAAGGATGCATCTAAATTGATCAAAAGTGACAGACTATACTAGAATATATATATATATATATATATAAACTTTCTAGTCACCTAAGAATCCTGAAAATGAAATGCATCACGGTTTTCACAAAAATATTATGTGGCACAATGTATTAAATATAATGAATTATTATTATTATTATTATAATTATTATTATTATTATTATTATTATTATTATTATTATTATTTATTAATTCTATTATTATTATTATTTAATTATTTTTTTTTTTTTTTGTAATAAACAACCAGTTAAAAGTTTGGACCAGTGTGGAATAAGTATTTAGCATGATCTTAAGACTACATCTAGTTTTCTGCTTAAATCAAATGCTTAAATCCCAATTCTCCTCAATAAGCCGCATGGTTTGAGGTATGATTCACATCTGTAGTGCAAATTGTGCAGGACAAGTATGAACAAAAGTTTAATACTTATCGTTAGGGGTTTGTTCAAATCCCTAATCCTAAGTTTGAGCAATAATAATAGTGATGCTTGCTTAATTATTGGCAATGCAGCTCAATGCCAATGGTCAGCAGGCCTCATAACTGAAACAAGATCTGCTATTTGGTAACAGCTATGCATTAATCACTCGGCCATCAATGCTCTTTTCCCAGGACGCTGTAAAAACAACATTTAGAGCCAAATGTAGGCCTGCTTTAAACTGTTTGTGCAAAGGTGGCTCAATTATTACTTCGCAAAAGAGCCACTTAGAAAATTAAAGATAGAAAGTAAATACTAAAAGAAAACAGTAAAACTTCTCAGCATGTGACTGGATCTCCTAATGCAACATCACATTAACAAGCCTCCAGCTTCTCAGCTAATAGTTTTTTTGTTCTCTGGCCTATTGTGCATATCATTCCTCTGTGGAGAACGGAGAGAGATAGACGAAGCGGAGAAGAGGATGGGAAAATGCGAAGCCTGCCGAGTTTATGATGTCTCGGCACTGTCTTTAATGAGCCTGTAAAACTCCACGGTTGGAGGACTTCCTTGGGAGTGGAGTGAGGGCTGAAGTGCTGATTACTTCTGCTATCAACGTGCCGAATCTGAGCCGTACACATCAAACGCTCACTCAGCGCACATGTTTCTGTGAAAAATGTTCTCTGGGAGCTCGAAATAAAAGTCGTACCCTTGTGGGAGACTCACAAATATGTTAGGGATCCCTGGGAATTGGAGACTGTTGCGTTGATTGTAACATAACTTTTGGTCTGGAATGAATTTAATGTCATTTTCGATTAGTTCACTTGCGTATTCTGTAAAAATCTATGCACATTTTTGCCAGCTCTGAATGATTCCGCAAGCCAAATGCCTTCAAATTGCATTCAAGTATTTTAATGTCCGCTTTGAACTCTGGATCTCTGCAGAAATCCGGTGGCACAGCAAGATATTTGAGTTTGAATAATAAGCACAATGTGTTAAATGTGTGTGTTCTTGTCTCTTATAAATGTCGTCTCTATTTATTCCTGCTCGTATATTGAGTTTGGCTCAGATCATAGCAGAAGGCTTAGCTTTGTTAAACAAACATCGCGCTCGTGTTTATCATTCTTGGGGAAGTGTCTTTGAGAGCAAAGAGAGATGCGGGGCTTGGGGAAGAGCTGGACGTGGACTCACTTGTGTTGCTTTTACTGACATCAGTCAACATTAGGAGATCTCCCCTGGAGCCAGAACTCCTACAGAGTGACAACCGCCTCACTGATAGAGCTGAACTCCAGAGGCGCTTTGGCACCAGAGCTGTATCTACTGAACATTTAGCTGTCATTGAAATATTACCGAAATTCTGCTACAGTTCAAGACCTTACATTGGTGTTTTTGCACCCTAATTAGTTTATATCTTACAATTGCAAATGTATTTGTCATTTTGATTTTATAACATTCAGTGTAACTTTCATATTTCATATTTTAAACTCTGTAAGAAATGAAGTCACTGTGGAAGATTAAAAAAATCACAATTACAAGAAATAAAGTCGCATATGTGAGATGTAAATTAATAAAAACAAAACAATTTCGCAATTACTGTTTCTATGTAGAGCTTGTTATGTCTGTAAATAAACAAACAAACAAAAAAAAACCCATGTTATTTGAAAAAGTAACTAAATAAATGTTCTAAAAGTAACATCATTTTACTTCAATAAAATGTCTTAGCAAATGGATAGTTCGCCCAAAAATGAACATTTTGTCAGCATTTACTCACCCTAAAGTTGTTCCAAGTTTCTTTCATAAAGACTAAGATATTTTGAAGAATTTTGGTAACAAACAGTTGACGGTAGCCATTGACTTCCATTGTATTTTTTTTTCTCCATACTGTGGAAGTCAATGGCTACCAGCAACTGTTTGGTTACCAACATTCTTCAAAATATCTTCTTTTGTGCTCAACAGAAGAAACAAACTCGTACAAGTTTGGAGCAATTTGACGGTGAGTATAAATGATAGATTTTCATTTTGGGGTAAAGTATGCCTTTAAGTGTGTTTTGCTTTGCATTTGTAAGTGAGTGTGTGTAGTTTGAACTATGGGTCTCCTGACTCAAAATAAGATGTTAGGACCAATTATGGAATATGGAGCAATCGACAGCATTTTGTAGAACTGAAAACACAGTGTTCTTGGCTTGGCCAGGATTTAATTCGTCCCTGACTTAAAAAAAAATTAAATAAAATTTAAACCATGATTCATTTTTTGGCCTGTTAATCGTCTAAAACCTCTTAATAATTGATCATATTCTATTACATTTCGGCTAAGCAGACGATACAGCAACTTTTCTTCTGCCATGTGCTATTGATAAATGTGGTATCACATTGATTTTGCAGTGTGAACATTGGCATTATCCTACTTCACTGGACTTTTTGTCATGCATTTAACTACACAATCATGCTATAATATCATAATCCTAGGTCCTAATCATGCTTATATCCTGGAGTTTGTCTCAATAATGATAAGGGACCAAAGAAAACATTTTTTAAGTAAGCAGAGTGATTTAGAGACAAACTCTGTTCTTTGTCTTGCATCACAAGTGTCCTGAGACATGTGCTTATGGGTGCTTGAGTCAGCACTTCTCAGATCTATCTATCTATCTATCTATCTATGATCTATTTAAAAAGAGTAATTCCAGCTCTGCAGTACATTTTTGTCACATTTGGTTTAAAAGTATGAGAAAATATGAAAATCCTGAATTTAAAATCTTTAACCCTTCAAATAAACAGCTTTAGGATCATTTAAATGAATTTCTTAATTATACTGGAACTAAACTGACATAAAAATCATATAAATAATTATAAATAAAAAATAAATACATAATTTAATTACGTTGTCTTGAGCAGATGTTGCAAAATGTTCCTAATTTTCAAGCAATGTTTATATTTACATTTAATCATTTAAAATAATTGACTATTTATTTACGAATTGTTATATCAGTTATTAAATTATATTTTGTTCAACACTAAATTATACATTTATTATTACTGCATAAATTATTTATCATTTGCCTTTTTCATTTCAAAATGTTTCAAACATAGCATGTTTTCTAATGAATATTGTTTTAATTCGTGATGAACTGAAAAGTTTTTCCTGTGTCACTTTCCATCCTATTACTTTTTTGTTTTTGTAATACCTCTTTAAATTCAAAAGCCAGTCCCTAATGACATCATCCTCTAGGAAGTGACATCAGTTTGGAGGGAAATCAACAGCACAAACATAGCAAGTATTAGCAATGGATCTGATCAATCCTAATGTTTTGTGATATTAGATGGATTGTGTCACTCTCAAACATCCATCCTGTTTCATTAAGTTGCAGAAATCAACTTAATGTTAAATGTCAAAACATTTGTTTCAAGATGCCATCCTCATAAGATAACTGGCCCCTCTACCACTTTATTTCAATCCTTCATTAAATTTGTTTAATCTGCATGTTTAGACCACATGAAGCACATTTTTGGCTACCTGGCAAAATATTTGGTATAAACTGAAAACCGAGTCTTAATCTTTAAATCTTAACCATTTACAAAAAGGAAAAAAACTATATTCTATCCAATCGGCCTTTTGTCTCGTGGCGTCCATAGTGGATGTTTCTCGGCCCTGAGCTTTTGCCCACAGTTTGTTTGTTTAGAGAGGAACCGCAGTTCTTGCTGCACAGCTGCACTCACGTGCACCACAGGGTCAACAGCCACTCTCTGATTGGCTGCAGCTCCATCTCATTTGCAAAGAAAACATGGTTGTCTTCCAGAGGAGCAGTAACTCTGATAATCATAAATAATGGGAGAGTCTAGCTCAATCAAAAATAGTCTTAACTCTTCCACCTTTGAGTAATCATAGGCCCGAGATTAGAAAATACTAATTAAGCAACAGTTTTTGGAGTGGCTTGTTTGATTTATCGAAGTCTAACATTAGGTATTTTAACAGAATTACATGATATGCTGATTAATTAATTGTATTAGAGCAAATCAATATTTGCTGAGAAAAGTGGGCAATAGTTTGGAAGCATTATAATTACATTAAATGGATATTTAGATTTAATTTTAATTTCATATAGCTGAACATGAAAGGAAAAATCCATTTTACATAGCCTGATGGTCAGATAATTTATGTTCAAATTAGTTGACATGAATAAAAAAAAAAAAAAAAAAAAAAAAAGGTTTTAAATTGCCAACATTTTGCAATAATCTCAAAATGTATGTTTCACAGTGATATATTGATATTGAATATTGATATAATTGTTAGCTAAATTAAATTTACTGTATGTCGAAGCACTAAAATGTAAATAAAAAATAAACCTGAACTATAAATAAAATAAAATGAAAGCTAAAAAAAAAGACAAAATAATATAAAGCTACTATAAAATTAATGCACAATTAAAATAAAAAATGTGAAATTAAAGCTAATACTTCATATCAATAAAAACAACAACAGTAGCTCATAAATTGAAAATACACTCTTCCCTGAATTTAACAGAAAAATATCCTTTAAAAACTGAATTAATCAAGAATTAACAATGACCTAAGACTGCATTGCATCATAATCAGCTGCCACAGCCCAGTCTTTCTCTTGAGTCTTATCTTCTCAGTGAATTAGTTGATTCAGTTCAGAAAACAGAATGATTCATTCCCAATTCAGTGGTTCCAGAAAATTTGATGTTATCTGTTGTGCCAGTTGCAGATCGTTTTCAACCTTATCTGATTGCATTACCAGAAATGGTGGCTTATGTTCTAGTGAGGATGATGGATTGCTTTTTTCCCTAAAGGTCTGCTTGGCAGATCACATTATCAGATTGTGCTGTAAAACATAAATTTACTTTGACAGGTCAATCGTATATTTCACATCTTTTAGCACAGCTCTTGATTTTGTATTTGTTTTCCATAATCTTTGAATCTTCACCAACTGTGATGGGTTTGCAGATGATAAAGCTGTAACCAAAAGCCCAGTACAATCATAAATTTAGCTCACCACAATCCTCTTTGACTTATGAATTCTACGGGACGGAAGCTAATTCTGGTGTTTAATCCATCAGGGAACAATTTACAATAAAAATGGCATTTTTATAGGGGGGGATATGTCATTATTAAAATATAATGATGAACCATGACATTGAATAAGGATTTATATATGCAAGACCGGGGATAGTTGTCACTTGTAATTCTCTCTCAGTTTAATGTTCAACTTGACATATTGACTACAAAAAAAGCTCATTTCATTGTTATAGTCCAGGAAAGATGCAATTAATTTTAAAACGTAGTTTTCTTTTTCAACACCACATGAGCTTCCAAAAGGTAACAATTTTTGTAGCGTTTTATTTTTGTATCAACATGATGCTCCAGCAGGTGTCGACAAGCGACTGTATAAATGAACGTTTGTATTCTGATTAGTAAAAAAAACAAAAAAAAAAAACAAAGAAAGAAATATTCATTCACGAGCAAAAAAGTGAGTTCTTTATGAGTGAATCATTGAATCATTCAATGATTCATTCAAAATAATTTAGAAACAAAATACCGCTACTGCGTATTTTGGGGGAAGTCGTGGCCTAGTGGTTAGAGAGTTTGACTCCTAACCCTAAGGTTATATAGTCAATACCACGACTGAGGTGCCCTTGAGCAAGGCACTGAACCCCCAACTGCTCCCCGGGCGCCGCAACATAAATGGCTGCGGTGTGTGTGTGTGTTCACTGATGTGTTCACTGATGTGTTCAATGCAGAGCACAAATTCTGAGTATGGGTCACCATACTTGGTTATATGTCAAGTCACTTTGATTGGAGACGCATAACGATTCAGATTCAGATATGTTTGAAACTATTGCGCTGACACAGCAAAAAAAAAACAAACAAAAAAAAAACAGATAAATGGAAATATTGTGTCTAAGAAAAAATTAAGTTACTCAATCTAACTTCTAGTATGTTAAAATGTTGTATAAAAACAATGCCACATTCAACCTTGACACGCTGCTATTCAGAGATACAGGAATTTTGCTTGTGTGATTTTGTTTAATTGTTTAACAGAAAATTACACGAAACAGTAAAAATGTGATTTATGCAATGGATTCTTTTTAAATTTCAGAAGCAGAAGTCATTATAGTTGATTTGAAGTGATAGTAGAATCATAGTTGGGTAAACCTGTAGGCCTAGTGATGAATGTAAACAACAACAAATCAATAGTGTTGTAAATCAACATTTAATGAAACACACACACACATACACACACACACACACACACACACATTAGACATTTGACCTAAATCCTAACTTACTGATAGTGCTTCTTCATGTGACAACTAGCCCCGGTCTCTTTATACAGTGTCAGTCTTGTAGTCATCAGTATCTGGTTGTGTGTGTCAGTGGGAAGAATCCATGCAAATGTCAGTGATGTTGAAGTCTCCAGTGGCTGTGACAGTGGGGCATCTCTATGTAACCATGCTGATAGAGTTAGAAATAGGATATTCTCAGACCGGGGCTATTTTTGGGGCATCCAGTACAAGAGATTAGAGGCTAGATCTTTATGTTTTTTGAAAGCCTCTCTGTTTGACCTCACTCTGAATGTTTTAGCAACTGGGTTGTAGTGTAAAGAGAAACCTGGAGATATTCCAGACTCCACACATATGTATATGAACATACACATAAGGCTTTCCCTTTAACATCAGGCTAAACACTTTAGCCATTGAGGGACACATAACATCCCACTCTTTCCTTTTCTGAGTATCCAGACTCTCTCTGGACGCTGCCTGTGTGATGAATGTTAGTCATAGTACAAAAACATATGATGCATTATTGATGATAAATGAGTGTCTAATTGCTGTCTGAGGAAACAACTTGTTGTTGCAGTATCATGTGATTTTGAGAGCATGTTAATACTATTCACAAATTAATTGAGCATATTTAGCTGTCAGAAGGACAAGCGGGAAATATCCCTGTCCAGGCTGTTTTTTATGTGCACATTCCTGTCCCCTCACCGGCACACTGTCATAATGGATTAGTGGCTCAGTGCCACCATAAACATAACACAGTCATTTTTATGCACTGTTAGTTTCCCATTTACAAAAAAAAACTGACACTCTGAGACCCTTTTGAAAAGATCTAGTCAAGGATGCCTATTGGAAATTCTATCATAATTTGGAACCAGTCCTAAAGGGACTTTTCTTGAAGAGTTTCAATGTAGTACAAAACAAAACTAGATTGTTTTGGACACATAGTTCCCAATAGGAATATTATATTTCTAAACAGGATTATATACCCCCATAGAACATTAGAAAGCACTCTTTTAACATCTTTAAACTCATTTAGCCTATGTATTTTATTTGATTTTTTTTTACATTCTTGTAGTTTTATTCTAACACTTTAAACTATACAAACTTTACAGTACTAAAGGGTTTGTTTAACTTAAAATGAGAGTAAAAGATTAAAAAATATTAATAAAAACTACAGTAGTATGTGTTCACTTAATTCTATATCTATTTAATAGGGATGCACCGAAATTAAAATTCTGGGTCGAAATCGAAAATTCTGGATGCACTTGGCCGAAAAACAAAACCGAAAATGATCATTTATTTTAATAATAATTTATTATTTTATTAAATGATATAAAATAATATTGTAAGACTTTTGAATTTAACTCAGTAATTTTAATGATACTGAATTAAAAAAAATACAAGCCAATAACACACTTTTATTGAAAGTAAAACAATAAAATTGGACAGAAAATATATTAATATTGAATATCAATATATTGTTTTTTTTTTTTCTGTTCCATGCACCAAAATCAGATTTAACTGAATTATTCAAATAATGTAGTCCTACAAAGCTATTATTATCATAGCATGTGAGCAAAGCATAGAAGGTATTTTACCAGTGGTGCACAGTATAGATGTACGGGATTTGAAAAGGACAAAAAATAGCACTATGTCTGCATCTGTCTAACGTGATGTTTGCGTCTGCAGCTCACTCCTTCGTAAGCCTGAACGTGACATCTACGTCTCGTCAGCATCTTAAACTGAATGGAATAAATAGTGGAATGAAATAAATAAATACATTTCAGTGCATCCCTACTATTTAAATAATCAGTGACAATGTCATTTCTGATGTTATATGATGAGTGGGTGGACAAAATGAAAAGGCAATCAGAAAAATCAATATGCCTTTTTAGAAAAGTGGAGAAATTGTGAAGAGCAAGTATAGACTCAACACCACTAATTTTATCCATCTGCTTTATTTTAAAAGTGAGATGTGTGAGACATTTGTTGCAGGAATGATTATCTGTGGATCAGCCCTGTTTCTGCTCTCTATGGCCTCGTTCAAGCCACAATTTAGTACAGTTGGTCCAAGTATTAACACAAACCTTCAACTTGGGAAGCAGGCCTGCTAAACTGAGCTCAAATCTATTCATGTAAATCATGTTAGTCATGTCATTTGTTGAGTTTCTGTCTAACCACACAGTTTCACACTGAGGCATAAAAGGACACGTTTGTCTGGTCAGCAGTGAGGCATGCTGGGGTATTAAAGTTGAAAGATAACATGATAAAATTAAACTAGGCAGCATACTGAGCCTAGTGAGCCATATTTCTCACACCTACAGATTTACGAAATCAAAACCATAAAAGGATGTTCAAAATTTAATATCCTGGAATATTAATAAATTGAAGGGAAAAAAGGCTCTGTAGTTGGAACATTTTCATTTTTTCCCCCCAATAAAACCTAGCAGACTGTGTTTGCAAACATTAAACTACATTATAAACAGAATAAAAAATATTTATGGAATAAATGTTTTTAGAATGATGTTATATTTGTGAAGACTTCGCAGTGGTGTAGGATAAACACTTTTCTTTTTGTTATGGGATGTTGTAAAGTTGAGCAATGCTTAAACAATGGCAAATCTGAAAGCTTAGACAATTTCATGTATTTTTTTAAATGAATGCAGTAGATGACTGAAACATGTAATTAAGCTCTGAATGGAATACTATTGATTATTGCATTAGTATGCTAGTTGTCACATGACCTGATTCCATTCAACAAAAGGCTGCTTGTTACCACCACAGGATAAAAAACTAAGAATAATAATAAAAAAAAAAGAATAATAATTGCGACTGAAATACTGCCCATCCCTGATTACTTCAATACATCATGTGTCATTCACTGGTGAGAAAACTTTATAGCACAGTTAGTAACGGTACTACAATACCAAAGAAGGAAGGAAGGTCAGTTTGTTGTTGTTTGCCTGCCATTCTCGCTCTGTCTGCATAGCTTATGTGAAGGCCCTCGATCCTATTGAACAGGGTGCACAGAGGTATGCAAATACATATGTTGACAGGTTCGGACTGAACATTTTGATTGGACGAACATTTCTTGGTCCTTTGCCTTCCACAGAATAAGTAAATACATACAGTATAAAAACATTTAGACCACTTAATGATTGCTACCAGGATGTGAAGAGACTTTCAACCAGCATAGCAAAAAATGTTTCTGAAGACAATCACCTATTGCACCTTTATTGCGGTGGACTTGAACTTGAAAAATGGTGTGTATTGACGTCTTTCCATGGTTGAAACAAGATGCCTTCTAATGTTCATTCAAGTTTATTTCATGCTACAACTAGTAAAGAGGAAGAAATAATCGGTTCACGTGCCGCTTGAACTGAGGCGCTACAGCGACTGACACATTAAAGAGCCACAAAACGGTTATTTATTGTTTGAATTTCTTAAGAAATGACAAAATTCGAACGCTGGGACTTTGTTTCATACCAAAAGTGACCTGCTTTGTTTTGTCTGTTGACTCATTTTGTGTTTTCTTTGCTCTGCAATGTATTTTTAACTGCGTGAGAACATGATGTGTGGTGTGAGAGCTCCATGGCTTGTCAGACATAGCAACCTGGTAGCAACACTAACAAAGGGGGTGGGTCTTTGCAAAGGGTCAGTTCTGACCAGTCTATGGTTCTGACTTTTTTTTCTTTGTTCTCAGAAATGAGAGTTTAAATTGCGCAATTCTGAAAAAGAAGTCAGAATTGTGAGATATAAACTATATATTTTAAACAGCCTTCCATATCATTGTGTTCTCTTTAAGATTCCATTATTTTCCATTTTAGGAATATGGAAGTACATTAATATCAGCCATTTTTATGTTTTTTGTTACCTAACTTTGTATACATAAAAGTGCTTCTTAAAAATGCAGCATAACCATATTTATTTTTGAGGTGGTGACTAGATGCCACAAACTAAAATTATTTCATTCACTAATTCATTTTAAATCTATTCATTCATTTGATCCATTTACTTATTTCTTTAAAAAAATCATTTATTGATGTATATTGCATTTTGTTTTAAATAGTTTTTAGCAAAAAAATACAGAATGCAGTAAACAGTATGCTGTAGGCCTATACTGTGCAATATGCAGTAAACATACTTTACTGTTCACATACTATTTACAAACTACACGCATACTAAATGTAGCCTGCTTGTACAGTATAGTCAAGTCAAGTCACCTTGCACTTTATACAATACAGATTGTGTCAAAGCAGCTGTGCAGTGTTGATAATGTTGGAGGACAATAGTAAACAGTCCATTTTTCAGTTTAAGTCAGTTCATTGTTGATTCAGTGATGTCATCATCCAACTCAGTTAACTTTTCAAATAGTGTCTGTGCAATCAAGCCGACAATATTGCCAGAAATAAAGTGTCCCCAACTAAGCAAGACAAAGGCGACAGTGGCAAGGAACCAAAACTCCATTGTTGTAGTATAGTATACAGTTTATATGTATATATACACCAGAAGTAGTGTAGTAGTAAGCTAACATACTGTATATACTGTATGTGTAAAGTCACAGCTGAAGACAGACACCTGACCACCTGTGCTTGAATCAGGGTTTTCTGCTTGTCAAAACAGACAATAAGTTTACAGATTTTTTTTATAAGGGTGGAAAACCTTTCGTGTATAGACCACACAGATTTTATGGAAGAGATTCCTGAAGCACCCAAGATGCAGCCTGTCAGAAATGTTACTGAATATCATTATTATCATGTAAAAGATTAAAATAATCACAGTACACATTCCCGTTTGCCCTCACAAAGAAAAACAGCTTCACACTGGAGGTCATGTACCTCGTCAGACCTAATTTGACATGATTTGTCTTAAAATGGTGCGGTGACCCTTAAAAACACTAAAGTGAACAGTATTCACTACAGTTAAAGATGAACACTGCTCTTCTTTTCTCCAAACTTGTGTCCTAAAGCTGCCAAAATGAATAAAGCAAAAGACAATCAAAAGTGACAGAGAACACATTTATAATGTTACTAAAGATTTTTATTACAAACAAATCTTTTAAATTGAAAGAAATTGTAATATTTCTCGATATATCTGTTCAAGTAAATGCAGCCTTTGTAAGTGTAAGTGGCTTACTTAAAACATTAAAATATTTTACCAGTCCTGAACTTTTTAACAATATAGTATATACATATACCATTGTGTATGATAAACAATATATTCTTTTTTTGCAGATCTTATGGTCAGTTCACATGCTTTTCTCCACCTTTGATTGACATTTTGGTCAGTATATGATGAATTCCTGACTTTCTGAACAAAACGCTGAACTGGAGCCAACGCTTCTTGCTGTTTTCAGAAACCTGTCAAGTAACGTATCTCCATAACTTATTCATTGCCTATGTAATTATTTGCAGAAAAGTATTAATGATAAAATCTCTCAGAGGTCTTCAAATTAAAAATAATCTTTGGGGTTGCCGGGCCTATAGCAGTGGATGTCCAAGCAAATCCTGACAGGAGTGAAAACAGAACTCAAGTTACACAGCCACTAATATCTGATCATCATAAAAAATTACACTGCTATTTCTGAATTTGTATTGTCTTAAACCCTGTTTATAATGAGAGTGAGAAACATGACACAATAAAACTATAACATTCCCATTATAATTCACGAAGTTGTCTACACCGCAAACCGCTTTCCTGCAATGTAAACGTGTGGCAAATCTCAGATTCCAAGATCGTTTGAACACAATCAAATGTGTTAAAAAGACTAAACATTAGCAGTGATTTTCGAGTGTGTTTGTTTGAGTTGTTTTACTCTGTTACAGTTACATGGCTCACCCAAAAATGAAAATTATGTCATGATTTACTCATTCTTGTGTCATTCCAAACCCATAAGACTCTAAAAAGGAGAAATTTATAGCACAATGTTCGACTGTTGAAAGTGAAGGCTGTGACCGCATCTGTCAAGCAGGATTTTCATCAAAAAATGTCAGTCTGTTCCTCACACAAAGACTTGAAATACATGTCATAGTGGCTAATTTTATTGTCTTTCATGATGCTTTTTGAAGTTTGTCAGCCCCTAGTGGCCATTCACATTCATTGTATAGTAAAGAACAGTGTGAATGTGTGAAATACACAGGTAATGTGTCCCTGCAATTGTTACCGGGTCGCTAGATTTTGCCCTTTTCACACTGCCAGTGATTACCCGGAATATGTGCGAATCAATCCCGGGACGTGTTTGCATTCACACAGAAGGCGACCCGGCAATGTTCCGGCAATTTTCTGGGTCCAGCGTGCAGTGTGAAAGGGGCTTTACAGACTCATTTATGATGCTTTTTGATGTTTGTCAGCCCCTAGTGGCCATTCACTTTCACTATATAGTAAAGAACAGAGTGAACATTCTTCAAAACGTCTTCTTTCCAGGATTAGTTTAGTTAACGAAATTTAAAATTGAAATCATAAAAACCATTTGCATTACTTGAAATAAAATATAAAACTCAGCTACTTGCCAAGCAACATTTCTCATTTTAATTTAGTTTATAAATATATAAACTAACAAATAAACTAATAAATAAAACTTGTCATTTTTGTAGTTATATAAAGTTTAAGTATTTTGTGTTTGCTACTGGTTTAATGAGAAAGTTAATCAAGTAATCTCCATGGATTTTTCTGAGAAGTTCCAGTGGTAGAGATTGACTTGAAACAGAAAATGGGATTCATTTCAACCCATTCTATTTCCGGATGGATAACAAAATGTAATACAGGACTTTATACCCATTAGGAATGGTATGCCAGACCTGAATGTGGGTGTGTAGGACTTTGACGTCACCTGAAAAAGGAAAGCTATTTCAGAGGCAGAGCAAGTATTTACATTTTGATTAAAGATTACAAAGACAAACTGTTTTTTTTTTTTTTTTCTATAAAATAACATGCACTGAAGAATCTAATGCAATAAGACCAGGAACATGTTTTAAGAATGTAAATATAGAGTCAATTTAGATTTCATGTTGACTTTAAAGTCTAGCGGTTTTCTCATTTTGTTGGTGAATAGAGATTCTGAAGAATATTATTTATTGTTATTATTATTTTGCTTAATACAATAAAAACATTAATGGAATTTATGAATGCATTTGTATTTATTTATAAAATTATCATAACTGAATAATATGTATTCATTTATTTATAAGAGTACTAAGAGCTAACTAACAAAAGAGTAAAAAATTTTTTTAAAACATATATATACAGGTGCTTCTCAATAAATTAGAATGTCATGAAAAAGTTCATTTATTTCAGTAATTCAACTCAAACTGTGAAACTCGGGTATTAAATAAATGCAATGCACACAGACTGAAGTAGTTTAAGTCTTTGGTTCTTTTCATTGTGATGATTTTGGCTCACATTTAATAAAAACCCACCTATTCACTATCTCAACAAATTACAATATGGTGACATGCCAGTCAGCTAATCAACTCAAAACACCTGCAAAGGTTTCCTAAGCCTTCAAAATGGTCTCTCTGTTTGGTTCACTAGGATACACAATCATGGGGAAGACTGCTGATCTGACAGTTGTCCAGAAGACCAGCATTGACACCCTTCACAAGGAGCGTAAGCCACAAACATTCATTGCCAAAGATGCTGGCTGTTCACAGAGTGCTGTATCCAAGCATGTTAACAGAAAGTTGAGTGGAAGGAAAAAGTGTGGAAGAAAAAGATGCACAACCAACCGAGAGAACCGCAGCCTTGTTAAATAACCATGTTGTTGGTGTGCTTGACTGTCCAGCAAACTTACCAGACCTGAACCCCAGAGAGAATCTATGGGGTATTGTCAAAAGGGAAATGAGAAACAAGAGACCAAACAATGCAGATGAGCTGAAGGCCACTGTCAAAGAAACCTGGCTTTCCATACCACCTCAGCAGTGCCACAAACTGATCACCTCCACACAGTAATTAAAACAAAAGGAGCCCCTACCAAGTATTGAAGATATTAAATGAACATACTTTCCAGAAGGCCAACAATTCAGTAAAAATGTTTTTTTTTTTTTTTATTATTGGTCTTATGAATTATTCTAATTTGTTGAGATAGTGAAAAGGTGGGTTTTTGTTAAATGTGAGCCTAAATCATCAAAAATCATCACAAAAGAACCAAAGACTTAAACTACTTCAGTCTGTGTGCACTGAATTTATTAAATACACGAGTTTCACAATTTGAGTTGAATTACTGAAATAAATGAACTTTTTACTTTTTCACGACATTCGAAACATTGAGAAGCACCTGTATATATATATATATATATATATATATATATATATATACACACACACATACTGTATACATACTTATAATAGTTATTTATAAAAAAGAATTGCTTATAAAAACATATAAACTATATGTTAACAAATGTGTTATAAATTTTGACGTAATTTAAGTGTAATCCTAAAAACCATAATACTAAACTATTTATTTTTTCTTTGTAAATCAGTATTTGTCCTCATTTAACCCATACCATGTTGATAATATATTCTAGCGGCTCAAAATCTGGGCTGTTAACAGACAAGTTATGGGTTTAAACCCACAAGGGTTGATCCATAAACTATTACCAATGTGCCCTTGAGCAAAACGCTTAACCCCAGGTTACTCCGTAAGTGTCATATAAATCACTTTGTCAGCTAAATGACAGAGTAGCTAGTTTATAACAAACAAAACAATGATTGATCACGAAACACTTACTGGAATTCATGCTGCTATGTTTTGAAAAATGATGTCATCTGCATGAATCTTCATGAAGCAAACAACCCAACACAATCGTTCTAAAGTGATCTCTTATAAACATCTGTGGTGTATGTGAATGATCGTCCGTGTCGTGACTGCATGCAGATCGCCATGACTCAGCAGAAAACATCTCCGAAGAGCATTACCTTCACATTGGTGGTGTTTTTACAGTACATTCTGTAAGGAGATGTCCCAGGAAGCTCCGGTCAAAATGAGATGAAACATCTGGTTTTGGTTAGCGCTCGTAAAGCTGATCCAACTGAATCCAGATCAGCGTTCCCAAGCTGGACTTGTCCTATGTGATTTTAATCCAAGGCAGGAAGCTTGGGTCAATTAATCGGTCAGGGCACACTGTGTCTTTAGGGATTTGAAAACAACAAAAGGAAACCCGAACTTTACATTCTTGTTTACGTTAATTAGTTTTTGCAAACCAACCATCATGTTTTAATTATGACTATCATACACTCTTAAAAGTAAAAGTTCTTTATTGGCATCAGTGGTTCCATCAAGAACTTCCTTCCATTCCAAATAAGGTTCTTTATAGTGGAAAGAGGTTCTTTAGATTTTGAAAATGCTCTTCACACAAAGAAATAAATGGTTCTTTTAAGAACTGTTCACTGAAAGGTTCTTTGATGAACCAAAAATGGTTCTTCTATTTGGAACTATTCATGGCAGGGCACTGAGTGCGTTGTTGGAGGGATTGATATTGAAATATCACTATTATACATTTCTACACAGTCTCTACATCAAAAAGCATCTTCCTTTTCCATGTACGTTCTGACGGACCACATCAAGCGCATTGCTCTCCCTCAGGGTTTTTAACATGTTTATTTCCATTGTGATAAAATTATCCTCCATTAGTCCTTCTCTCAGGGTCAATGCGGTCTTGGTGATGCTTTATTTATTTTTGTCTTTTGAGACTGAGAGGGTCACAATACCGCACCGTTGCCTGGCACTGGATCTTCTCCCAGTGGATTTAAAACCCACTGGCTAGGGAGGAAAATCCTGTGTTTGATAAACTTTCCAGCTCTTGAGTCCACACTGTTGAGTGCTCCACAAAAGGAAGCACAGAGGACACATCAGAGCCGCAAAATTGGTCCTCGTAAACACCCTTCTGAATCTTGAAATGACAAATGGGACTCTTAAACCAACCATCATGTTTTCATTATGACTATCATACACTTAAAAAAAAGTAGTTGTTTTTTCTGGTATCTGTGTTTCCATGAAGAACCTTTAACATCCATGGAACCTTTTCCATTCCTACAAAAGTAGTAAAAAATTTACTTTTAAAATGTCCCACATTAAAAAAAAAAAAAAAAAAAAAAAAAACTGCAAAGTTGGAATTTTTCACTGAAAGTTTCTTTGGGGAACCAAAAATTGTTCTTCTGTGGCATTGCTGCAAAAAGAGCTTCTGTGCTTTGAGGGTCAATCCAACATTTTGCAATATGCAATATTATCTGAAATCCCAATTCTCTTTCCTTTGCTCAACAGTTAGAAAGCTACATCCATCAGAAGACAGGGATGGTGCATTTTCAAGCTGATGCAGTCCATAACCAGACGGCCACTATGCTGGAGATCGGCACCAACCTGCTCACCCAAACCGCAGAGCAAACCAGGAAACTCAATGTTGTTGAAGCCAAGGTAATCTCATTCTGCATGAAAGAAATGCATGAATGCATACAGAATATTAAGCAGCATAACTGTTTCTGTTGATAAATATAAGAAATGTTTCTAGAGCTGTAAATTAGCATATTAGAATGATTTCTGAAGGATCATGTGACACTGAAGACTGGCTCATGTGACACTTTAAACACTGAAGTTGTTTAAAATTTTAATTATACTGTATATCACATTATTACTGTTTTTACTGCATATGTTTATTTGGGGTCCAAAAGTCTAAGACCACAATGAATAAACCTGGAAATAAACCTGGAAAGTTGTTAAATGCTTCAAAATATGAAACATAGAAATGTTATGGTAATGATTTTTCACAAATCAAATGTAGTGACTGTCAGATTTTCTTTCTTCCATTGAAGCTCAAGAACATCTAAAATCATTCTGGAAAACATCATTCGTAGTTGCTTTAATTTTCATTTAAACAAAATTAAAAAATTATATTCATGTTTTTATTTAAAATGCTGTGCTGATTATATAATTTGAAATAAAAATTGCACATTTTAAAGCAAATAAAAAAGTTTCAGTATTTAGGACCCCACTGTATCATGTCATATAAAAAAGTAATATATATGATAGTTTTCTGTTAATCTCCCATTCTTCATTTTTATTGAATTCCATTTGAAGGTTATGAACCAGACATCAAGAATTTGCAATTCAGTTATTAGAGAATTCATTGTCAACAAACAAACTGGAGAAGGAACTCTTAACACAGATTTCAGAAATCTCCAAACTTCAGGACAAGAACAGGTAAAAACGTTTGAATGAATCTTTGTTTATTTCTTACATTTCGTTCTGCTTCAGATGCAGTCTACATGGTAGTGTTTCGTCTGGTAACATAAAATGTACTTTTTATGTTAACATCAGCAGAAAATTGTCAAACCAATTATTTAATGTGACTGTATCAACCTAAACATTACAAAACATCTTGATTATTTGTCATAGAAAGCAATGAGATAATCATATTCTTCAGCATGCATTGTATAGCTTTATTCTCCTACTACATGGCAACAGTTCTCTCTCATTTTTGTGTCCATTTTATTTCTCGCATGATATTATATGAGAAACATCAGACAAAATGATGCTTGAGTGAGTCCATAACTGAGAACTGCATTATGTAATTGTGCTCATTACAACTCTGAACAAACTGCTGAGCAAAAAGCTCTGTGCAAGTCATTTTTAAGGGTCAGATCGTGTCCACAACTGTACATTCACACAGTGTACAGCAACTCTTGTCTCTCTTGTCGTTCTCAAAGCGATATTTTCCCATACTTGGCCAGTCAGAGAGCACAGCAGGGGTAAAGGTTTTGTAAAGGGAAATAATCAGCAACCTAATTGATTGTTTGTAATGTTTAATAACTACGGAGTAAGCACAGCACACAAAGCAGACCCCAGGCAAGTTTCCTTTGCACATTTACAAAGCTGGACAAAGGGTTTCCCAGAAAGCTTTGTACTTGGCTCTCGCTAGATTAAAACAGATAACGCTTGTTTGTCATTCAACTTTGACGACCAGTTGAACACTGTGCTGCTTGTGATGTTTTGGTAGCTGCATTGGGGCATCAGACGTAATATAATGGACCACTACTTTACAGACAATTCAATTCTTCATGTTTTCCGTATGAGTGAGAACAGAGAGTTTTCGACCTTTCCAAGGCGACTTACAACTTCATAATTGCTCCCAGAATTGATGCGGGTTTAGAGAGGGTCAGCTTCATAGTGTAATAGCAGCAAACAATTGCTCAGCATTGTGTACACATTACAAACTCTGGCAAGGGACTTCAGCAGTCCATGCCAATCGATTGTGTGTGAAAAATATTTGTGTAATCAATCATGAGCAATTTATAAACATATGCATCAAGAACCACTGGCAAACCAAAGCATGTTTAATGACTATCTACAGTAATTTAACACAAAGTAAGCCTCCAGTTACATGGCTCGATGGAGTAGTTTTGATTTGCTTTCCAGTTATTTTCGGCCTCAAACCCTCAGGTGGTTTTTTTATCACTCACACACACACACACACACACACACAGACACACACACTCGCTCACTAAATCACATATAGACTGAAGCCGGCAGGATTTTGCGGAGTTCCTCAGAAACTCATTTTTGTAGCAGTGGCTCATTGTTGTGCGAATGTAAATTGTTTTTGATAGCAGGCGAGACTGATTCAGTGCTATGTCCTCTGATCAGGGGCGGACTTACCCATTAGGCAAAGGTAGGCGACTGCCTTGGGCCCCCAAAAGCCAAGGGCCCCCTAATGCTTTTCATATAGGAGATGCGCATTAAGCGCGGACACGCGAACGGTTGCTGTTTACGGTGTTTATGCACGACAATCGTCTGCGCGTCCGAGTTGAACGTGCTTCTTGTGTATCCAGCTTGTAGCAAAATAAAATTTTATGCATCTAAAGCTGACTGCCGCACCACGAGCGCGAGGTCCCTCTTTCCCAGCGCGCGCACACTTTCTCTCTCTGCGTTCAGCGAGCGCGGCCTGAAAGGAGCTGCGCTTTCAGTAATTAAAACACTGATATGTTGCTTCTCTAATTTTACATATAAGTATAGCTGAAATCACAGCACAGCTATTGTCTTCAAGCTATTCTGTAGCCTATTTGATTTTTTATCAGACGACGGCACGATTATATATTTTTGTGCAGATTAACTTCTCGGAAGGGAGAGCTAGTTTTAATGGGTCGCGTTTTTGTCAGTATTTGGTACGATTATATATTTTTGTGCAGATTAACTTCTCGGAAGTGTGTGATTGAAAACAGTTTTGAGAATTTAGCTGCATCAAAATACAGTATGTGGCACAGAGAGGCAAACAAATGTAATAATAAATAATAAATGTACATTTTGCATGTTCAGAAGTGAGCTGCCCTGTCATGCGCGAAAATGCAAACAGGTTTGTGTGTAAAGTGCTCAGTGCAAAGAAAGAGAAGTAATAGGAAGCTGTATTTCTGTTTTTTTTTTTTTTTCATGTGTCTAATTGACATGAACAAGTTCTTTGAAAAACATCTATGACCTATGAAACATGTCTACTCTTCATGCTCTGTTAACTGGTTTCACTAATAATAAACATTTATTGCATAAATTAATTTTTGCATTACAAAAATGCCTTAAAAGAAAGTGTTACAGGTGTGCAATATTGACACAGAACAATGAGTTTTAAGATATGGTCAGAGCAAGATATTTTCAGTTGAGACAGCTCAAACATGCATTTTAGTCTGGGACTAGCTTAAGCCTTGTCTGTGAAATCATGGGGAAAATATTCATTTAAGGTACATTTAGAACAGATAAAAATGTGCAATTAAGTTGCGATTATTCACAAGTTAACTCATGACAATCATGCCATTAATTGTGATTATATATTTTAATTGATTGACAGCCCTAAGTTTAAAATGACTAAAATAAAAATGTAGGCTTACGCTGGTAACTCACATTTTCATTTACCTGATAAAGTACCATTTATGAGCTGAGCTGTTTTTGTTTAGAGCTGTTACCGGGGGGTGTTAGGAGCTGGTACCGAGGGAGGAGGGGGAAAACCACTATATTTCTGACTCCAAAAGCACCTCCTACTGGCAGAGAATGAATGTGCATTTTCAATAATCCAGTCTGCAGTTTTTGTTCAGACCAATGCGAATATTCACTCACATAAATTCTGTTTTAAATAATATAATAATTTATACTTCTGACTCATCCCAGAAATATAAAGTTTCAGTTGTGAGGTTTATCATTTTATAATTTATTTTGTTTTATGTTAAAAACTAAAAATAACGGTAAATCAATTGCTATTTCGTGGTCTACAACATGAAATAATAAAAGTATCTGCTAAATGAATAAATGTAAATTAAAGAATCCCATTAGAACATGTACATAAAAAATGTAGAAACATTGGACACAACAATGTGGCACCACTGTGCAGCAGCAAGCATCACAACAAAAAAGGACCTCGAGGGTTGATCTAGGTAAATGTGTGCAAATGTATAGGGCCCCATTCCTATATTTGCCTGGGGCCCCCAATTCACTAAATCCGCCCCTGCCTCTGATCCATTCCAGACACCGAATCATGGACCTACATGTATAGCGCTGATGGAAATACTTTAAGAAAATATAATTTCCTAAAGGCCCAGAGTTCAGATTTATTTCACATGACACAGTAACCCGCTAGACAGTAGCAATCAAACAGCTTTAGTAACACTTTGATTAGAATCCCGCTCAGAGTAGAGTGAGTAGGACCGAGGTTACATTTGGTGCCGTGACCCAGATGGGAGTGAGGTTTAGGGGGGGTGAGTGTAACTGTCATAGGCCAGTAAGAGCTGTGCATGTAAACCTTACTCCCCTGGTCTCAAGAGGTTCTCTAGCGATTGATGCTGGAGGCTGCAGTTTTTAGCCTCTTTGTTAGAGTGCCCGCCTCCCACGCCGGAGACCGCAGTTCGAATCCTGTTCGGAATGGGGCGAGTAGGACCGGTTACATATGACATCATATATGTTGGTATGATGCTTATATCGGTGGTACTTTATGTAAGCTGTACATGCTGTATGCTCAAAAAGTTGTTGTTAAGAAACTGCAGACTTAGGGGTGTTTACACAACACCATTTTCAACTAAATAACAGAAAACATTTTTTGCATTTTGGCTGTTCATTTTCACGACAACGGCAAACAATTAAAAATGAGTTTCAAAGTGCACATTTTTGTAAACAATACAAATATCCGCCTTTGTGTAAACTACGAAAACATGAATCTGTGAAAGTGGTGACGTCATGTGCGTGCGTATTATGTATTAAGTCTAAAGGTATGTGTGCAGGTGCGTAGTGTTTATTTTGTGTGTGTTTTTGTCTTTACTAATTGACTTGTATGCATATGATTGTGTGTGTGTTTGTGTCTTTACAAAGTGACATATCGCCAACTACTGGCCTGGCATGATTGTTTTCTGTCTGCTTTCTAAAAAAAAAAATGTTTGTAATAAAATCATTGTTGTGTATCGTACCCTTAATTTACATCTTCAGATTTATAGGATATTCTGGCTGATTGCTTGGTAGTACTGGGTGGTCATTGCTTGGGATTACTAGATGATTGCTACGGGTGTTTCATTCTGTGTGGTTGCCAGGTATTTTCGAGCAGTTGGTAGGGTGTTCTGGCTTATTGCTAGTGTTATGGGTGGTTGTTAGGGGCTTCTCCTTGGTGGTTACTGGGGTATTCTACCCTGTAGCTAGGGTGTTCAGGTTGGCAGTCACTACTTGCTAGGGTATTCTGACCTGTTGCTAGGCTTTTCTGGGCAGTTGCTGACATCTTAAAAGTAATAGCACACTTCTTCTCAAAAGGCAAATGTTTTGTGGTTGAATTCATGTCTAGTACAAGGGGTAAGGGATTGGGGTTAAGAGCCAAAGTTTTAATGCCTTGGGTCTAAATGTTTTCAAATAACACCCCTGTAGGTTGCAAAATGCCACTATCCATCCCCTATTGTAGTCCCAAGTCCCAAGGTAGAGGCTCCACTGTTTTTTCCATTTGGTATTCATTTCTGCTCTATCTAGGAATTTCTCAGAAAACAATCTTGGAGATGCTTTGAAAAAGTTTTCCTTTTCGACTCAAACTATTAGTAAGAAGTTTTTAAAGAATGCATTATACATTGCTTCCACCAGTCATTTGGAGAGTAAAAGTCGTAGTCCTGGAGTCGAAGCAGAGGACAGAGCTGGAGGACATGAGGGAGGACGAAGGAGCGGGCTGCAGGACCTGGTGAAGAGACAAAGAACAGTTTGCCATTACGGGGGCTCTGGAGAGACAGCTGCGAGCTGCCAGTAGCAACAACTCAGCCTTACAGACACAACATCAGCAGCTCATGAAGTCTGTACAACTACACACTTATCGGCATGGTGTCTTCTGGGACAGGTAAGAATACACCCTTTAATGAATAGTTCACCGACCAAAAATGAAAATTTGCTCCCCATGTACTCACCCTCAGGCCATTCTCTAAGATGTAGTGTCCTTCATAAGCAGCACGGGCGTCGGACTGGGGTAAAAGCCAGTACTGATTACCAGGGCCCCAAAGGAACAGAGAGGGCCCTTGGAAAAGTCTGGAATATATTTAATTTTGCCTGGATATTTTTCGGGGGGGGGGATCTTGTGCAACGCCCCTGTTCATAAGAACAGATTTGGATAAGTTTACATTACAACACTTGCTTACCAATGGAACCCCTGCAGTGAATGGGTGCCGTCAGAATGAGAGTCCAAACAGCTGAGAAAAACATCACAATAGTCCACACCACTCCAGTCCATCAATTAACATCTAGTGAAATGAAAAGCTGCATGTTTGCAAGAAATAAACCCATCATTTTAACTAGGCATTTTAACTTTAAACTGTTGCTTCTGGCCATAATTCATAATACCATTTCTTCCATTGAAAAGGTGTTTTGGATGTTTTTTGCTTGTAAACTGTGCTTGATCTGTGCGTATTGCTCTCCTGATTCAGATAAGATGAGCATATTATGGATACAGATTTTTAATTTGTTTCTTACAAACATGCGGCTTTTAGTGCTTTTAATTGCTGAACTGTAGAGGACTGGTGGATTGCTTGTGGATTATTGTGATGTTTTTTCTCAGTCTGCTTGGACTCTACTTCTGACAGAAGCACCAAGTCTACAAGCTGTATTTCTTCTGTTTATATGTGATTATCATCATCGCCATTGTGGAATATTAGCTCAGAATATTAAGTCTACAACAACCTAAATTGGTCTATCATGCCATAGATAAGTGCATGATAGTTTCACTTGAACTTATGTCCTATTATGAAAGCAAAAATTCATTTCAAATGCCATTTCATGTTGAGTTTGGGTTTCCCATCGCTGCAGCATTTCACTGTCTGTGAGGGAAAGAAAAGTGACTCAACACCTGGTTAAAGTACAAAGTAAGGTTACGGGTGCCCGCTGTCTAAAGAATGCTTCACAGCGGTCAGGTTTGATTCTTAAACTTACAACAGCTTTGAAATCTAGTGGCAGGATTCTAAGGAACAATGAACCTGAAAAGCTCTTGAGTGTTGAAAGCGCCACAAACTGTGTGACCTCGCTAATGATAAATCGAGCCGTGTATTCATGGAGAGAGAAGAGGTCTAAGCTTTTGCTAGTGATGTCTTTTGGCAGCATGCTCACTATGTCTTGGATGAAGTTCACATGCGTCACAAAACACACTGATAAGCTAAATCAAAGGACTGCAGCATTTTAATACGGACAGAAGACATGTCAGTTTATAAATGTTTGTGTGCGAGGTTCACTCGAAGAACCCAAATGTACCAAATTTTCTAAATAAACCTCTCTCACAAATGCTTTGACAAGCAAACACATTGTGGTGAATGTTTTTAATGACTCATCCCAAAACAAGACCAACTATGGACTTTATATTTGAACAGTTTGAGGCAATGATAATTGATTAGAAAATCTAGTTCTTTTGACACACAGAAACCACATCGTTTTGTTTTTGTCACACTTGTGTGGCAAATCCACAAAAAAACTTTTAGCATGTGAAGATTCAACACAAAAGCTTGCATCATATGAATCAGTGTTATTATAGTATCATAATTTTTATTAATGTTTTGAATTTGTTTTATTTATTTTTCTGCTTTTATTTATTCTGTTGTTACTTTTTTATTTATTTTTTTAAGATTTTATCATTTCACTTTCAGTTAAAGTTCATTTTTCAAGTTAAAAAAAAAAAGTTTGGTTTTTAGTTTAGGTTTTATGCTAATACAGGTCGTTTATGTCTCTAATCAGTGCTATTTTAGTATAATTTAATACACTAGTACGTATTTATTAATATTTTGAATTAATATATTTTCATTTTAATTTTGTCATTTAGTTTTTTGTTTTTAAAACCCATACAAATTAGTGATTAATTTTTATTAATTAGTTATTTTTAGTATTTATTCACAAGTAAGCAACTAGCTGAGAGATGTAAGTTTTAATCAATGTGCCCACACGTTGTTGGAGTAAACATATATACAGAAAGACAGAGTGTGGATTCACATATGAATATTGAATACTAAATTATTTTACACTAACGGTTTATGCTACAGCATTCTTTTGTTTGCTGGTTATCTTTTTTAACTTGCGTTCAAATCAACTCTGAACCAAAAATCCTCTGTATTTTTCCCTTAACAGGCTTCTCATCAAATGAGGGCATCACTTCAGAGACTGTGCCCAGGCCTATAAATCTGGTCACAACACCAGCGGAAGTCTACCACATTTACATCGGAGACATGACCGAGCCAACCAAGGGTGTGGGATACATTCTTTCACAAGTATGAGGAATCAGTGTGATATATCTTGGCTGTGACATCCCAGAATACGTAAACAGCACAAATGGTAAGAGAGTGAGACTGAGTATGCGGCGCAAGTGTTCATATCCTTCTGACAGGTCTTTTGTGATTATGGTGACAAGCGAGGTGGCTGGATGGTATTCCAGCGCAGAGCCATGGAAATGTAAACTTCCAGAAAAGGGTGGAAAGACCTACAAACTGGTAGGTGGACATAAAGATTTAAACATTTACAATTGACTGTGCAGAACCTTAGCAACCACCATAAACCCCATAGCAACCATTCAGAATACCCACAGCAAACCACTCTAGCATTATTATCAGATGTACAGACAAAAAGAACTTGATACATTTGTAGAAAATGAAGAAAATCCCTATTGATTGTGTTTAAAGAAATTGATGATATTATAGAAGGGTTTTTTCTGCCTGTTGCTGTGAAGACTACTGATTAAAAGTTTGGCATTAGTTCTGATGACATAGACTCAAAAAGTGGCCAAAACAGGATGAAAAGCACGGGCAGCTAAAATTGTAATGTGACAGATTGGCGTCATTGGGCAGTAGCTGAGCTGTTTGGTACATTCTGCTGATATTTTAAGTGCTTAAAAATGCTGAAATGGATTGAAAATTGGCAGTTTCTTGAAACTGCAGCAGTGAAAATCAATACTGCAATTTTCTACATTTTGTTAAATCTGCCAAATGTTATTGTGAGGCCTTCCTTTCTATAAAAAGCTGAAAAGGATGATTCGCTTTTTTCTGGGAAACATAAGACTGACAATGTACCTATTTATTTCAAGGAAACAAAAACAGCTGTCTTCTGTCTAATGCTGTGTTTCATTCAAAGTTGGATATGGGATATCCCTGCTTGATATCTAATCATAAGTTGTTGTCCAGTAATAAGAAGATGACGTATAAAAAGGCAAAATGGCAGAAGAGATGATCTTTTTTAACTTTGACTCATTGATGCATTTTTTTTTTTTTTTTAAGTGTTTATAATTAACTATATCCAAGCTTATGTTTGAAAATTTCCACTCAGGTTTCCTTCAAGTGCCGTTTTTATAGCTTTCCCAAATAGGAAGTTTGAAAATCCCGACTTTACAAGATGAATGGAAATGCAGCATTGGTTTTCATTATGGTTTTTTTTTTTTCTCAGGGATTTGGTGATCTTAGTGGAGAGCACTGGCTGGGTAATGAGGCTGTTCACCTGATCACCAGTCAAGCCCAGTACTTCCCTCCGAGTGGAACTTAAAGGACTGGGGAGGAGAATGGCGCCTATGCTCTGTAATGACAAATTCCAACTCGCCAGTGAAAAACAACAGTATAGGTATCACCTGTGATAACATAACAACCAACATTTATTTCAGTGAGAGATTTGATTATTTAATAAGGTTTGGCAACATTATCATAATCTTGCAATGTGTTTTTCTCTTTCTCCAGACTCCTTGCTAGGGAGCTATAGCGGAACGCGGACAGCAAAGTAGCTTAGCATCAAACGGCACAGGCTTCAGCACTCGCGATGCTGACAACGACAAGTGTGTTTGCAAGTGTGCCCTCATGATGACCGTAAAGGTGAGCTGCTGGGGAAGTTGTGGCCTAATGGTTAGAGAGTTTGACATCTAATCCTAAGTTTGTGGGTTCGAGTACCTCGGGCCAGCAAGACTGAGAGTGCCCTTGAGCAAGGCACCGAATCCCCAACTGCTCACCCGGGTGCCGCAGCATAAAATGGCTGCCCACTGCCTTGGGTGTGTGTTCACTGCTGTGTGTGTGCACTTTGGATGGGTTAAATGCAGAGGCCAAATTCTGAGTATGGTCACCATACTTGGCTGTATGTCACGTCACTTTTTTTTTTTTTCTTTACTGCACATCAGCTCATTCAAAAACAGTTATGAACAAAATTGTTCAAATGTTTAGATGTTGAGTAGTACTTAAATGAATAGTTCACTCAAAAATGTAAATTTGCTCAAATTTGACTCACCTTCAGGTCATCCAAGATTTAGATGAGTTTGTGTCTTCATCAGAACAGATTTAGGTGAGCATTTGGTGAGCAAGTGATATCATACTACATTTCTCCAGATCTGTTCTCAATGGTAAAGCATAGCTGGTGAAGCATAATTTTAATAATATTATTAATTAATAATACATTACCTCACATGGTATTAATAATACAATGTGAGGTAATAATAGGCTACACACTCACACATGCTTTTCTGAAATGTTATTTTTTTGAAAAAAAAATTTTTAGGTATAGACTTTAGTGAGTTGGTTCATTCAAAACAGTTCATTTAAAATGAAGTGATTAAAAATGTTTTGAAGTTTGATTCACCAATTCATTTTGATTCCCCCTTTTTATGTTCTAATAGTTCAGTCAAGTCACCTTAATTTTAATATAGCGCTTTATACAATACAGATTGTTTTCAAAGCAGCTTCACAGTAATAAAGAGGAAAATAACAGAATCATTGAAGCAAACTTCTTCAAATACGAGACTGTAAAGCAGCTCTGAGAAAGAAAATAGTGTCATTCTTCAGCTCATCAATCAGTTCAGTGTTGATTCAGCTTCAGTTTCAATGACTGTAAAGTTCATCAATTATCAAACACAAAGCTTTAATTTCAGTCATAAGCAGCTCTATAGGAAGACAAGTGTCATTATTTAGCTCGAGGCACTTCAGTGTTAATTCAGTTAATTCAATACAACAGTCGCAAAATAATCATAAAACTAATTCCCATTTCAGCTGTAAAGCAGCTCTACAGAAGACAATAATGTCAGAAAATTAGTTCTCACCTGATATGTATCAGTGCGATTTATCGCAATAATTTTGCAAGTTAATAAAATTCTCCTGTTCACACACGATATTTAATGTCCGTCATGAAGTTGCTTTTTGCATCTTTAATTGTCATTAATCCCATTGATAAAAACATCATCAGAACCGAACAAAGTCCATGATCTTAGATTATTAAACAGTCTTGTCACATCCATGATCATTTGACATAAAATACTTGTTACATAAAGACTAATCTGATCATCCGGAAGATACGTTGCACTCACCAGGCACTTACTGATCTTCAAGCCATCTACATTCATATCCTCTCAGTCACATTTTTTCTTCACTTGTGGCCTGGATTGAAGCCGAAACTGTCATGCAAAATCGCCTCTGATCCTCTTCTAATCTAAGAAAAACGCAAGCCCATCGCAGAATTATGTAAAACACGTCCAGAGTTCAGATGTGCGTTCAGCACTCGCTATGCAAACAATTTAATCTATGGCTGCACTCGACTGCAGATCCCACACCTCAGGGGTCCAAGATAAACAGCTTTTAATAGCATGCATTGCGATTGATTTTTTGAAGAGTTGTTGGAGTTAATTACCGTCGAAATGGCTGGGGAACTTTAAGTGCCCTTTCTGTTTGCATTTCAATGGTAATAAAAAGATGGAAAGATGGATCCATCTGTGCGGCCTGTCCAAACTAAACACGCATTGCGGGAGGTGATACTGATTTAATCAGGTTAGACAGACGGTGTCCTGTCTGAGGAGTGAAAGTCTGTTTTTATTGAAAAATCACAGTTTGCTTTGACAGGTCTTGCTGAGACATCGACCGCACAGTGGGAATAACATACCCTTTGAAACACTGACGGACTATGGAGAGAAAAATAAAAAGACACAATATAGAGGAGTGAGATGGATCAAGGGCTTTGATTGTTTTGAGGAGATGCAATTTTTAAGCCTGTCATTATTTGCTCACCCTCATTTCATTCCAAAACCATATGACCTTCTTTATTTTGTGGTATGCTAAATAATTATTTTGTATAATCTTTTTTTTTTTTCATTCAGTAAAAGCGTGTTGTAACTAGAGTCTATCAAGTTCTAAAAAGGACAAAAAGCAGCATAAAAGTACTTTTAAGTTTTTATTTATTTCCAGTTCTGTATCTGTATCATCAGTATTTGATTTCAGTTAGTTGCCAAGGCAAAATGTATCATTTTCATATCATCTAATATTTTGTTTTTGGTTTTAGTTAACAGTAATAATGCTGCTCAAGGCCCAAATTAAACACCTGTGAGTGCTATACTGTTTATAAAACTGTTTCAAGTATTTATCTCAGTCTCTTTACATTTGTTATTCTCTCAGGCTGGTGGTTTGATGCTTGCGGTCTGTCCAACCTCAATGGAATCTACTACACTGTGGGTCACAATATCCGCCAGCTAAATGGCATTAAGTGGCATCACTTCCGAGGACCCAGCTATTCACTCCAGTCCACTTCCATGATGATCCGTCCAGCTGATTTCTGATGCCCCAAGCTTGTCATATTGATAATGACAGGACTTAAAGTGCTTGCTTTGGGACATAGAAGCAACAACGTGGAGAAAAATAAAGATGTCATTTAATGGATGAACGGTGATGTTTTACTACAAAGAGCTGGAGTGGACAAAAGCGATCAGACTGTTTCATTACTACGCCACCATATTCTTTTTTAACACATTTAAACGTGCTTTCACCTTTACACCTACTTTTGTCTGAGTTCATGTGTGGCTTATAACCTGAAACTTTCTCAGCGATGGCCATGGCGACTCTCATGGTGTCAAAACATGGCAAAAAATTGAGGCATGATGTAATTCCAAAGGAAAACCTTTCGAACTTTAATGAGTCTGATTCCGGAACTGTGCTGGATGTTCCAGAGGAATAACCTTAATTTCAAAGAGGTGCTATTTTGTAAAAGATAATAGCTGTTAACAATTTAGCGAGGCAGATGATTAGTTCCACTACCATTCAAAAACTTGAGGTCGGTAAGATTTTTAATGTTTTTGAAAGAAGTCCTCTTATGGTCACAAAAGCTGCATTTATTAGATCAAAATACAGTAAAAACAGATTTATTGTGAAATATTATTATAAGTTTTAAAATACCTGTTTGAATATACTATTTTAATTATGTAATTTTGAAGCTGAATTTTCAGCATCATTACTCCAGTCTTCAGTGTCACACGTTCCTTCAGAAATCATTCTAAAAGGCTGATATGCTGCTCAAGAAACATGTTGAAAATTGTTGTGCTGCTTAAAATATTTGTGGAAATCATTACACATTTTTTTTCTTTCAGGATTCTTTGATGAATAGAACGATGAAAAGAACAGTATTTATTTGAAATAGAAATCTTTTATAGCATTATAAATGTCTTTACTGTCATCCTTGTTGAATTAAAGTGTTAATTTCTTGAAAAAAAATGTACTGACCCCAAAATTTTGAATGGTAGTGTTACTAGTGTAGCTTATTAGCAAGTCAGCTGGTTAGACTGAGACAATTGTATAATGTTATGTATAATTTTTAATAACTGGATAATTTTTTATATTTTGCATCTCCTTCTTTTTTTAGTCCTTTTTTTTAGGCCTGAAATATACTCTTTACAAGTATGTCAATGCAAAACACTTCTAACACCAATGTGTCATTTAATAAGACTAAATTCTATTTGTTTAATATGTCATTAGCATTGCCATAGGGGGCTATTGATCATGTTTATGGTCTTAACGTAGTAACATTTGAAAGTAAATCTTTCTGGGCAACTTAGAGTAGTTGAATTTTGGCAAGTTTATAACTAGGTACTGAATGTAACTCTTTTCTGCACTCTTTTGTACATAAATTCCTTAAAGCAACTCGAAAGCACTGTGTTGCATTCGCCAACTTGCATAAAGTGTGTTTCTGGCCTTATAATTGTTGTACCCTGAGATTTGTATGTATTGTATGCAAGAGAAAGATACTATATTTTTGTTTACTAATGTTTCTAAATGTGTTCTATGTGACCTGTTTGTTCCCATTTCAAGACTATATGTCATTTTTTAGGAGGATGCACTTTAAGGAGCAAAGTATGATGGTCATGTGGTTAGACAGCAGATACGCTGATAGGAACTGACTGTTCCTACAATTGTACAGTATGAACAATACTATTAGTTTGCTGCTGTGGTATATGCATTAATACTTTATGACCATAAACCTTTCAACATGCATTATTACTTTCTGACCATGAACCCTTCATCACATATCATTACAGTTTGATAATAAACCCTACAGATCAGTTCTGGACGTCAAACTGGATACCAGCTTTTTCAACAGGTTGAGGTTTATTTTACTATTGTGAACTAAAAGTTGAAGATGCCAAAGGCTTTCCTGTCTTCTTGTGGTTCAAGCTTCCTAGTTCATACAGTGTTTTTATTTAACTGAATTCCAACTTTCTGCCAAGAACAGCAGGAGCATATGGAAGATATTCCTTCTTGTTGATTCTTTATACACTTTGTAAAAATGTCAATTTGTCATATCAGATATTCCTTTTTTTGGGGGTGGGGGGGGTTGGGGTTTAAGGAACTACATAAGCAATAAAGTGCTTCTTATATAGATATTTGTTGCAGTTTTGGTCACTGTGTCTTAATTGGTTTTACTGCAACATATTTCAATCTGTTAAGGTATATTATATTTATAGTATATTTATTTGATTAAATTATAATGATTGATCTTTAATAATCAAACTGCATATAAGTCTAATGCTAACAGGGAATGTTCTCATAACATTCTGGCAAGATTCTCTCAACGTTATGAACAAACTTTCTTCCAGCAGCCTAATGTTAATAGAACATTCATTCAAAGTTATCTGTTCTTTAATAATATTATCAAAAACGTCCGTACAAAAACATTACAAAACATTTTATTTGCTGAAACATTTTAATTTGACATTCGTCTAACATTTTTTAAATGTTACTTTGTTTGAGAATTTTCAGAGAACATTAAAAAGTAATGTTTTCATATGAAAATGTATCAAATGTTACATTAACATTAGCATAACCAAGAAGAAGAAGAAGAAGAAGAAGAAACATTTTTAAAATGTTTTAAAAACCTGGACATTTTCAGAGAACATTCAGAGAAAACATTTTCATAATTTAATGTTTCGTAATGTTCTCATATTTTTGTTAGATGAGTATCTTGCGAGCTGAGGGAAAAATATAAGAGACCGTTGCACTGTAAAAAGCTTTCAAAAAGAATTGGACACCGTAAACCAGTGGTAACCAACCTCGTTCCTGGAGGCCCCCCAACACATTTTGCATCTCACCTTTGTCTGACACACCCATTTTAGGTCTTGAAGTCTCTACTAATGAGCTGATGATCTGAATCAGGTGGGTTTGATTAAGGAGACAAGGAAAACCTGTAGTGTTGGGGGGCCTCCAGGAACGTGGTTGGGAACCACTGCCATAAACCATATTACCCAGATAGCTGAAAAATGTTAGACTTTAGTTAACCTTGCAAACAGTATTCAAACACGTACGGTAGCAAACCTGGCTGTTGTTTTCATGAGAAGTTATTCTCTAGCGCCATCTGCTGAAGCATCTGCCACCTCAGAAATACTGCATGACCACTATAATGGATTATTTCTAAATGTAATGAAATATTTAATTATATCTATAACAGTTTCAACAGTTTTACCAGGTCTGGTTGAAGAGTTCTGTAGGTTGCACATTCAGAGCAGTTCTGTATGTGAAATGAAATTGGCTGTGTTCAAAACCCTCTCTTAGCTCTTATATATCATTCACTCTCTCTTGTTCCTTTTCTCAGTTCTTCTCGACCTCACCCTCCTCCTCCGACCTCGATTCTGTTTTGTTGTTGTTGTTGTTTGGCTCTGCCCCTCCGGCTCTTGTTCCTCTGGAGAAGCTCGAGGGAAATCTGATGTCTAAACAACAGAAACTTCTCTTAGGTTATTGTAGACGGTCACAGTTCATTTGAATCTGCCTAATATTTATCTTTAAAATTCATATATTTCACACGATACCAAAGTCCAAGATATTTAAACGACATATTCCGTAACGATGTTGAGACGGTCAGATTTCACCAGTAGGGGGCAGATGGGGACAGTGGTTTATTAGTAAGGGTGACATGACCAAATATTACCAGGCCTCACAGTGGTGTTAAGAGGTAGGCCTATGCTTAATTTTGTCGAAATAAACTATATAAAGGATGCAAAAACATGCAAATATTAAAGATGGATATAATAGTAGTTAGGTTTTTAATCACAATTAATTGAGAGGTGAACTTTAAATAATTTTGAGTGGATATTGAGCAGATATTGTCATTTTTGTTATATCCCTAAAGGTTTATGGAGGGATTATTGGGTCAGCTTATAAACTAAACGTCTAAAACTAAAAGTCTTAAACCAAAACTAAAAATCTAAATTTGAAACTTAAAGTCCAAGTCGAAAATTAATTTGGTATTTAGGATTGGGCATTTTTCTATTAGCAGATAGTCATTTTTGTTATATCCCTAAAGGCTTATGGAGGGATTATAAAGTCAGATTATAAACTAAAAGTCTAAAACTAAAAGTCTTAAACCAAAACTAAAAATCTAAATTTGAAACTTAAAGTCCAAGTCGAAAATTAATTTGGTATTTAGGATTGGGCAATTCGTATTTAGGATTGGGCATTTTCTATTTAGGGTTGGGCATTCGGTCATTTTAAAGACTTTTAGTTTTAGACTTTTAGTTTATAAGGTGACCCAATTATCCCTCCATAAAGGCTGAACTACTAAGATGAAAAGCTGGCAGTTTATTAAGAAATATTCCAATATTTAGAAATAAAACAGGTTTGTTTATTTAGTTTTTGTCTGGTTCGGGCGTGTTTCAAAACGTTTAACTGAGAATATACAGTTTTAATTCATTTCTTTTCTCCTGTATTCTCAGCATGACTTTACATCCCGATGGTCTTTTGAAATAGCCGTTTTTTAAATAATTAAAAGCTATTTCCTGATGGCATAATTTCCAGGAAGTGACATCATTTGGAGGGAAAACAAACAGTGTAAACATAAGTGAGTATTAGCGATTGATTTGATGAGTCCTGTGAAGTTTTGTTGTGTTAGTTTTTTTGTTTCACTCTATTACATCCCATGTTGTTTGATAAAATTAAAAAAATCATGTTGATAGTTTCAAAATGAATTTAAAAATTTTATTTCTATTGTGCGTGTGCGTGTGCGTGTGTGTGTGTGTGTGTGTGTGTGTGTGTGTGTGTGTGCGTGTGCGTGTGTGTGTGTGTGTGATTAATAAAGCTTAACCAGAATGTATCATGATTTGATAATTTGCAGTATAGCACTTACACTGGACTTCAATGTAGCATACACTTGGATATACAAATGGTAACAATATGATGGGTTTGGGCAGCTCAAATATGTGTTTAAAGTGTCTATATGAATTCTTTCCTTTTAAAATTGTGTTATTTGAGCTGTAGAGTTGACATGTTTATAATGGGGTTTGAAATATTTGCATGTAAACTATGCATAGACAAGGTTTATAGTGATTTTTACCCTTTAGTACTGTGTTAGGCCTATATATGTTTTTTTTACTACACTTTTGATTTGGTGTGTATACCAGAAACTATTCCATAAACTTTCATTTTAAATGCAATACTGTAATGTGAATCTTGCTTGTTTGTTTACATACTGAGAAGCGAGTCAAATGATTTTCTGCCGTCAATAGAGCTTAACTGGTATAGACTGGGGAACATTTCCTTAACCTTAATTTTGTTCAGGTAGCAACTAGTAGATGAATGTAGACACAATTCACCCAGGGCATCTTGTCACTGATGTGCCATTTGCAATTAACATGGAAAACTGTCTGCAATGTAAATGTCATGCTAAACACTTTTCCAAAACAGTGGTTGGTAATGCAGCTGTCCCGTCCCATCATTCTTAACGCAGGGGGTCTGTAAATGCATTCAGCTTTAGCTATTCTAGAGTGATCGTAAACATTCTAGCTCAGGGGAGGCTGAGGATACTGAGACTATGCTGCTGTTTGGATCTATTTTTGTGTGGTTTAATGTATCATGGCTGCTTTGTATGTTATCGTCTGTTTTTATGCATTCATATGTCCATGGCTGAAGCTTAATGTTTGGAACTCTGGATAATGGAGTCTTTTATACTGTCTGCTTATGTGCATTCATTTTAGTATTAAATATATGATGTTGTATATATATTTTTATCTTGCTTGTGATGTAATATCAAGGCTATATAACAATAACACACACACAAACATTATAGAAAAAATACATACATATACATATGTTTTTATGTATATGCTTTAAAAAAAAGTTTAATTTTCACTTCAAATAATGCCATGGCATATCCTGTATAAATAGAATAGAAATAGAATGATGGTACAGTACTTTTTTTAGCCAGTGTATATTGGAAATGCTTGTGTACATGCCCAGTATGATACGGTAGTATTTTTTCTTATAAATGGATGGTAGTGACCTATCAGACTGTATGTCAACTCCAGTCTGTCATCAATAACTTATTTAGTGCTTCACTACTGTCAAACTGATTCATTATGGTTCAATTATACATGAATGCCATATGGAAAGTGTTTTTGTTGGATATCTCAGTGTTATTTGCATACATTTTTTGTGGCAATATCTATGTATAATTTTCTTCAGATATTCTTCAGAACTGAAATAGAAATCTAAATTGTTTGCCAATGAATATATATGACGTGTTAGACTGAATAAATGGATGGTAGTATATAAAGCATGAATACCTTTGTTAACTGCAGTCAAAATGGGGCACGTGCATGCACATTTTCTATGTTTTTACATGGATCAGCATAATGGCTGTGTTTATATGAAACACTGTGTTCTTAGTAATGTTAATAACCTTGGCACATACTGTTTGATAATGAAAATAGCGCAATAGAGCACACACATAATTAAACATGATGAATTAAACACATGTTATGGATAGCATGTGTTTTTATTATTATTATTTCACACTGTGCTGTATTTTTCTAGTAGTGTCTGTGCGTTTTCTGAGGTAATACTAGACTGACTATTTATAAATTAACCATTTGTCCCCCTCACCTTTCATTACATGTTTCCAGTCTGCTGTCCAAGATGTTATAAAGTAAATATATGCAGGGGCTATTACAAGCAAACTGATAAATCATTCAGATTATGCGGAGGCCTGTGTAGGGCGACTTGACAGACTCACAGTGTCATACAAACACAGATCCCACATGTACCACAACGCAGGTGAATCTCACATGTTCGATCAAAAGAGAGTAGTATTTATTTTATTTTATTTTTATTTTAGTTTTATTTTATTTTATTTTATTTATATTTTATTTTATTTTATTTTATTTTATTTTATTTTATTTTTATGATACTTTATTTATTTATTTATTTATTTGCAGAAAATGTAGCCTATTTTTAAGACAGCTATGTTTTTTTGCATTGTGAAATTCTCATTACCTTACGAAAAAAAGTCATAGTCATTACTGTATTACTGTATGAGATTTATTTATTTATTTAATAATTTGCAATTACATGGCTATATATATATATATATAGATATATATATATATTATATAATATAAACTATACAGACATGTAAAAATAATAACTACTAAAAATGACAAAATCACACAGTAAAATTACTACAATTTTGACTTAAATTAAATGGAAAACGAAAATATAATAAAATAAAAACTGATTCAAATTATTCGTAAAAATAATATGCTATAAATGCTAATATGCTAAATATATGCTAAAATAATAATTCAAAGCCACATAATTGCAAATATTTTTTAGTTTTAGTATGGTAGTTTTACCATAGTACTAACAAGGTAATTTTCTGGACCACTCGGGGTCTAAGTGTGGTACTTTATATTTAAAAGGCACTTAAAAGAATAGCATGGTTTAATTAACCCTTTTTTCCTTTTTTTCCTTTCTTTTTTTGCATTGCATTGCATTGCATTATTATCATTGTACAATGGTACTCTTTGAATTTTTTATTTTATTTTTTTTCATGAAATCTAGTGAAACTAAAATCTGGCTTGTGAACTGGTAATATTTAATCCAATGCATTGGAAGTGTGGCAATAGCGTTTCCATCACATGGCTGTGCCATTAAACTGGATGGTGATATTGATATTCTTCGGAAAATGAAAATGACAAGTAAAATATAGCATGACATAAAATGTGGTAGGCCTATTTAAAAAAGACAAATTATTTGTTGCGTTTTCCCGCTTTTACTTTCCTAAAAATTGCTTTTGATCAGTACACTGTGACAGACCGCAGATTTTACAGAAGAGAATTTTCTTTGGTATGGCTGCGAAGGATAAATCTGTTGTGAAAAAGAAAAACGGCATACGTGATAATTTGTCAGCATTTCACTATCAGACACTATTCAAGCAAAGCACAATCAGTGACTTCAGTCTGCATGCGGTCGGGGGTCTCAACACGTTTGCCAATTCAGACCTGATTGCATCTATTGATATGAGAAGAAAAGGGCAGGAAAGCAATAGACGGGGGGGATGGGGAGGCTAGAAGGAAAAATGGAGAGGGAGGGTTTATTTTAGAGCATGTGTGTCTTGAGCAGGTGCTGATGAGCGTCTGAGGACAGTTTGAGTATCTGATCTGAGTCATACACAGAAATGACTCACAAACCACACCAGTCCTCATCATCATACATCCAGTAGAGATACATAGAGAGAGAGAGAGAGAGAGAGAGAGAGACGTCTTGGTGGCTTTTAACCATCTTTCGCAAGTAACCTGGGTGACTATTATGTACGTTTGTATTTCTGGTTTTTTGCATTGTCAGACTCACTGAATGGCTAAATTAGGTGGTCCGTGTGGTAAAATTGCATCTACTTTCTTGAGCGCTCTGAGAATGAAGTCTGTTTTAAGAATACAAACTGAAATTACAAAAGCCAAGCCCTGGCATAATCATGATATCAGATGGTAATCTTTATGTAATATTTAACACACACACACAAAAAATAATAATAATTTAAAAGTGGTATAAAAACAACATAATTATAGTACATTTTAACGAGAAAATACTGTTTAGGTCTTTCTACTTTAAAATTTCATGTTTAAGTCAATGTGTTACTTTTACTTGCTGTTTCTTTGTAATTAATTGTGAAATTTACTAGCAATTTAGAGTGAAAAACTGTTTCTCTACAACTTAATTATTATAATCTTTTTTTTTTTTTTTTTTTTTTGGTATAACTTCGGGAAAAAAAATACTTTTGATACACTTTTGATACACTTGAAACAGGTTTTTAAAATGAAGCCAAATTTAGTTTTATAGAATTAGAATTTTAAATATCTTTAAATTTCATTTAAATTAAATTCTATTTAAATTTTAGGTAACTCAGTATAGTTTTTAACGCATGAAGTAAACAATAGAGGCTGGCAATAATAGCATTTAAAAATCAATACATATATCAGTATGTATTTGTGGGGGAAAAAAATACTTTAAATACGCACAATAGCTTTGCTAGAGAATGATTAGACATACAAATAAAGAATACTACCTTGGAGTACTCTATTAATAATAATAATAATAATTATTATTATTATTTATTTATTTTTATTTTATTCTTTTGGTGCATTGTACCATGACCAAAAGGAATATCACTACTTTTTTTTTTTTTTTTTTTTTTGTGAAAATACAGTTTACTCTGTACTTGTCAATTGATATATTCAGGTTCATCTGTGTCATATGCAGAAAAGTAGATTGGGCGCCTGAGAGAAAGATAAAGAAGTAATAAAAAAGTAGAAAAAGAAATAATGTAATGCAGCTATTGGTGGTGAACAGCATGACAACTATGTCATACCAAAGCTACTGACAAAGCATGGTACAAAATATGTTGGTGAATATATATATAGTACAAGTGTACTTTTGTTGGTCAGGTTGTCTATTAATAGAACAAAGACAGAAATACAAATGTGACTTCAGCTTATGTCATTCTAATAGCATTGTTAGGTGTAACCCACTATTATTCAAAGTCCATTCAATGTTTTCCACAACAAGAAAATATAATGTCCTCATTCATAACTTTATCCTGACAGAAAGTCTTGTGATGAGTCCATGAACCAAAAAAATGTGGTAATACCATGGTATTTTGTAAGCATGGCTTACCATCCAATGTGGTGAACATAAATATGTTTCAAAACATAAGTAGAAACTGTTTTTTTATACCATCTTCCCATTTAAAATTGCAAGACCTCCATATCCAGGCAATGACTTCCGATTAGCTTCGTCAGGCTGCTGAACTTCCTGGTATCAATGACCTTTGGTACTACTGCAGAGCTAGCTGGTGCTAACACATCATTTAGTATGAAATACTACAAAATCAACCATGTTTTTTTCTGGTTAGTATACGCAGAGATAATTAGCGATACAGCTGTGTGCTAAAATGCAGGGTTGGCTTGTTTATGAGGACTCAAACAAAGTGCGAGGACACTAATTGTCTCATCCAAGCTGGTTTCTAATGACACCCAAGCTGTCAAACCACGACCGTTGTGTTTGCGCTAAAGCTAGTTAAACTAACTGACTACTTGTGGGCAGGGCTAGCTAACTTCCATATCCTAGGCACAGTGTTGTGAATTAGCCCATTACTCATACACATCTGTTTTAATTAGAGACAATGCACGAAAGCGAAGAACCTTATTGCTATATGCAGTTCAGTCTTTGCACTAATAATCGCCCTACTAATTTTAGACAGGCATTCAGGTTCTTAGTGGAGAAATTGTTGAGTTGAATGTCGGCTCATTGGCATTTTATTATAAAGGCACATTTATTTTAATGTGTTTTGCTTTTCAGATGTCTAAATATCTTTCTCATCTGGTGTTGGTGGTGAGTTGTATAAGTCTAGGAACAGAGTGAATCTACATAGAGTTCGTCATTAATGTTGCGTTTAAATATGTAAATATGCAACGATTGCAAATGAGTTTTGGAGTGGATTTGGTGAATTTTTCATACAATACAATTGTTTGAATACCAATTCAGAACCGTTGAGATCATTTGGCTTTAGGAGAGTTCTGATGAGAAATGTTTGAGTTCATAGTGAGACTTGGAAAAAACTGAACAACAAATTTGATGTGATGTTGAAATCTCTTGCTGAAACAGTAGACAGGGAAAAGTCTTGATTTGTTTCTCACTATAATTTGATTTTTGAGATTAATGGATTACAATCGTAAAAGCTACTACTTTATTATTGAGCGATCAAGATATCTCCTTTTGTAGTTTTCTTCGGCTACAAAAGCCATTTATGTCTCCAAATGTGTTTTAAATATGAATTGTCCTTAGGTTGTGCATGTCTTTTGAGCAATGCATTAGGAGGCGGCTACAGCTGGGCAGTCATGAACATTTTTCATAATCTTCAAATGGGATTGGGTTGTGAGGCTGGGCATTGTGAAGGCTGGTAAGGTGCATTTCAGCTGGTAGTGTTAGCGGTGATGATAAGTGACGGTTTCATTTCTTTCGCTCGATACACTACCTCCATATGTGAGGTCACTCGAAATGCCCGATGAAGCAGCAGGAAGATACCAGAATAACATCCAAACTGACAGTACGTTCTTTATTTTTGTCCCCAAAGATTCAGGGATCTTATGTGGGAGCTCAAAAACAATCAAGAGCCATTTTAAGAGGTGGATATCAATATTTAACATGCACATATTTCCGGATTCATCCTTGCGTCAATTAAGGTAGCATCACTGTGAGTTTATCTAGAGCAGGATTCACTTGGGTTTACAGTACATTTTTACAATTTTACAAATGGTGAACGCCGAGTGGCAAAGTAAATAGGATATCTATCTTAAAATGAAGCATTGAAACTGTATTGTTTATTACTCTGGCATAGTTATTATCATAGCTGAGGCTGAATAAGACAAATTGCTTTTTACATTTTATTACCAGGTCACTTTAATTGAGCATCTTTTTTTGTGTGTGACCTTATCTGGTTCAGTCATTTTGTGACATTAATAATGTCATATCATTGGCAATGGGGGCAGACTTATTCTTAGGCTGGGTTTGCATTACATTTTAAAATTGTGAGCCAAACAAAACAGAGTATCCAAACACTGTTTTACAAAATGTAATGCACAAAACGTCAGAACATTTAAACATCTATGAAGGGTACCATGAATTATGCAAAATATGTTATCATGACCAAGGCTGCCTAAGAAAATTGTCAATTCTGTCTTTGTAGATGTCTCCTCTCCAGTATCGATTTTAGAAACCTTATTGTCTTTTAAAATGTTAACATTGCAGCAGCACTCTGCCTGGAAAATATTGCGAGAGTTTTGATTGAACTGCGCAGCAAATAACATAAAAAATATGGGAATATTATATGGGTAGTTTACATTTTATTATTTTAATTTATGCATAGCGGTACGTGACCTTATCAGAACAGGTCTGCAGCCCATTTTTTTTTTATGTTGGCTGCAAGCAGTTATGAACCATTGCTTTAACGCGTTATCTCTATAGTAACCTAGTTACTTAATGGTTACGCCGTAAGATGAAAATGTCTAGCAGATTAATAACTCTAGATAATCCTATTCACCATTTTAATCAGCAATGTTGTGTAAATGAAAGCAGAAGGGAGGTGCAAATCCAAGGCTCATCCTCACGTTTTTCTCTTCAGGCACGACTCCTTGCTTAAAATGCTTGGCTTGCGCCTTTGAGAACAGGCCTGTGTATCAATCAACAGAATCGCGCACATTCACCCTTCACACCCAGGTCTGCAAAAATAAGATCAGCACACTGAGTTCTGGCCACTTTTGTCTCAAAAACATGCCATGGCAGTGGAGCAGAGGCATGCATTTGTAGTCAGTTTCAATCAGGATCTATAGGCGTTCCTTAGGAGGCGTTTTTATGGTATGGTGAGATCATGGGTGCATCTAAAAACACGAGATGCAAGTCAGTAAAGTTTTTTGTGCATGGGTTGCACACTGTTAGACAGAAGTGTTTTTTTGGTTGGTCATACTCATGGCCACCTGTTATTCTCCACTGTAGAAATTCCATTAGGCATGTTTTTGGGTCACAGTGGACACCGATGTTGCAATCCAGAGGAATGTAACACCGGCCCACGTCAGTAGAACACTTGCCTCTTTCGGCATTTATATAAAAGATGACCCTGGTGCCGCACAGCAAAAGCACCACACAGATTACAAACCATGAGAGGAAAAGTTTTAAGACTCACCAACAAAGTTTAAGAAAGATGAAAGAAAAAAAAAGAAAGAAAAAAAAAAAAAAGACAAAAAAAGAAAGATTATCAGCTGCCCATCTCAGCAAAACCGGGGGCCGTTTAGCAGAGCCGTCAGAAAGATGCATGGTGGCTTCGACGGTGAACAGCCTCGGTGTCCAACATCTGGCAAAGTTCTGGGCAAACAAACACACCGACAAGCAACACATGATCCCGAGCAGGATGGATGGGCCCGACACCATCCTTGAGGACACAAAAGAAAAGGCTTAAAGGATAAGAATGAGATGAAACCCTCTTGGTGGGGGGGCATCCTCTTGTGGTTTTTCGTGAAAGTTGTGAAGATGGAGCGGACGACCATGATCAAGACGGTGACTGTGCCTAAAACCTCCACACCAACAATGTAAGTCGAATACGACACGACCTAGTGAACATCATCAAGCCTAGAAGATCAACATCCAATCATCTAACATCCGAGTATACCAAAAACTTTCTTTGGCAAGGAATCCCCCACCAGGAGACGCTATTGGTGTGGAGGGAAAAGCTGGAACTTTGGGGCGAAGGTGGCATGGGAATCCTGAAGTAGCAGTTCAGATGCTAACTGACACGTGGTCTTGGGGAGGAAGCAGCTCTGAGCGAGCAACAGCGATCGAGAATGAGATTAAACCAAAGAAACATGCCAACATAGACAAAAGTGTGGATTATCTGTCAAGTTTAAGCTATGTGCTGCGAAGTTTCTGTTTGTAACTGAGTGGCACATAGGCCACGCTTATTCGTAAGAACTCATTTCACTCAGAAAAAAAAAAACGGCCGCACAATTGCTTAAATATTATAGCTTTAGGATTAAATGTTGTGTATTAACTTTTGTTCAACACTTTTTTTTTTTGTGAATATCATCATATGATATTATCACTATTGGTTGAACCCACCATGTATTTTAGTTCACCACAACCAATAATTTACTGCTAATGTTATCGAGAACATAACACAAATTAAAATATAAGTTTAAAACAACATTAAGTATAGTGGCCATATAATAATATTATATAGATATTATAATTTGCAATCTAAACAACTTAAAAAGGATCAAAAACTGGATACTAGTGGTGTGTGGCAAATACACTATAAAAATTAACTTGTGGCATGTTCTTTTGTTGTTGACGGTAAATGCATTAGATAAGGCTGCTTTGGACTATAATATCATAAGCAATTTCAGATGACAAAAAATCGTCGAGCATATTCTTCGGAGAATACATTACCTTTTTTAAAACTCGCGAAATAGTGCACTGTCATTTATTTTGTTATCTTGGATGAAATTCGGATTGTCGCTCCTTTTGTGAGAGAATCTCGGTTCTGTTCACATTGAATTCAGTTGTTATGGGAGTGAAAACACATTTCAGCAGTCTAATCTAGTATCTTCGGCGGCAGCAAATAGTTCCATCATAACTCAATGGAATACATGTAAATAAAAAACAGTGATGGATCATTTTCATCTGACGCTGTCAAAAAGCACATGCTCACCCTCAACTTGATGAGTTAGATCCATCACAGCTGTGTCACTGTGGTATTTGTATATCACCAGCTTGTCATTTCACACGACGCTTTAGCACGGGTTCAGATGCGGCGCCCATGTGAAATTAGTGCCCCTTGAAGACATCCTGAGAAATATTTAACAGTAATGCTCAGGCATATCGGACAGACAGTAGTGTAATTTGACTGTCTGGTGACAAGCCTGGCTGTCTACCGACCTTAAACAAGATCTGAAATATATATATTATTGTAAAAAAAAAAATATGTTTTAAAGTCAACATTAAATCCAAATTTAAAGTATTTACTTTTGCTAATAGACATTCCTAATCTTATTGTGCATGTTAATTTAAAGAAAAATGTTTGTCTTTAAAGTGAAATTATTATTCTTATTCTTATTATTCTGTACTATTTATTTTTATTATTATTATCAATTAATTAACTACTACCACTAATAATGATTTAATAATAATAAATAACCTCTGAAATCTCCTTTTGCAGATGATGTCACCCTGTCTCTTAATGACTTAATGGGTTGAATTTTTTTGGGCGTAACATGCAATGGCAAACCAATCTCCGATGTTTCGGTGAGTCTCCCATGCCCCCCTTAAAAGCCTAACACTACAATTTGCGGCTCGCTCGCCGTCGCATGCGGGTTCGCTATTTACATGGCGGAATATAATTTAAAATTTTTAAAAATGTTGTTTTGCTGCTGCGGGCATACCGCTGTGTGTGTAATAAGCAATGTGTACGCGCATTGTGGCACCTTCCTATAGGCGCATTTACTAATCGCGCTCTTGAAATAATCAAAGACAAAATATTGTCGGCTGGTCCTACTTTAGCCAGGTTTGAGTTGTTCTGTGGTGGCAGTTATTTTCAGTTCCTTCAAAATAGCACCGGCGCCAACAATGCGGCCTGAAGGCACCAGCACGCATTTTTGACCAGCATTCTCCATGGGCGAACAAATGGGCACAAATGTATTTGTTATTTAAACAACGTGGCTGCGGATGGGAAAATGGGAACTACGCACGGGCTGAAACTACAAAAACACTGGAGCCGCGTCTCGCTTTCCGCATTGCGGGGCCGGGTGTATTATATGCCCTAATTCTTTAAAACATACAGCTTATTTTATTGTAAATATTTGGTCCTGAATAACACATATCGTGTCCTCTTCAGATTAAAATAACGCACGACGAATTGACTTGTAGGAGGCAAGTTGGGCAGCGGTTCGGCTGAAGACCACATTGAAGCGCAGAAGCTCAACCCTTTCAGGTGAAAATAGGAAGTTTGAACTATGAACAATCTTGCCATGGCTCTTTCGACTCCAAGAGGGCGACGCGGGATACGGACAGCCCAAAGAGGGATCCAAAACAGGTCCCAACGCGCCGCGTCGGGCTTCAAACAATAAAACATATCCACCATTGGAGAGTGCGAGGAGATGGGTTTTTATCATACTGCAGCATGGCCAGGGCGGGATATAACAGAGGGACATATCTATGTCACCGTTTCGGCAAAAGCGCGCCTGTTTGACCGCTACGTTTTAAGATCCTCTGATAAAGTTGATGGGAATTTTTGTTTGGTCGCTGTTGTGTCGCGTCGCAAACACCGAAGATGGTGGACTTTGAGGGCGAGATGTCTCTGGAAGGGCCATTGATGTTGACATTATAATCACATTATCTAGAATAATGTGGGGCCAGAAAGTTGCTAATTCTGCATTCAATGTCCTCTTGTTAAGACCGAATTTACGACGTTGACAAGTTTTGATGTAAGTTTTATAGTAATATGAATTCTCAGAGTTGGGCGATCAAGTCACTTTATGCGGAACAAAGAATGGCGATTTAACTTTTCTACATAAAATTGTCATTGTTTTTTGTTTTTTTACTCAGGCATCTACAAAATAGATGAATAAAGAAAGTGCATCGGTGTTTTTGCTTTAGCTTTTTTTCTGTTTTTATTCAATTTTATGAAGGTGATGGAATACTTATATAGTCTACTTCGATGTAATTATACAATAACATAATATCATTTTGTATAATGTAGCTTATGTAGTTTAATTGTACATGACAAAAAAAAAACATTTTATTAATTTCAAATTTACTGTCAATACAGGAACGCTACATATCCTAAAGTCTTTGGCTGGCAATCCTTGCAATCCGCTGTGTTTTTTCTCACTTTGACACCTCCAAATTCAGAGTTTCCCACTTTCGTAATAACGGACTCGTAAATACGATTTATGTACCGACATGACTTGAATGGGGCACCATAAGTTGGCAGTGTTAAAAAGTAACTCAACTTATTTCTTCTGAACTTAATTTTTCACCAGTATCTCAGCTGTTTTCAAAATACTGTTGTTTTTTTTTGCACTAAAAACATACGGTTTTCCCCAACAACTATTATGGTTTTTTTTCCACTTTTTTCAAAACGTTTGTTAGTCTTAATGTTTGCTGGCTTGTTTGAGGCATAAAAAGAATCTGGGGCAAATTACAAAGCTCAAAGTCCAATTCAAAAGAAGATTTTTATTTAACAGAAATCAACTTTGCACAAAACTACAACGAAGGACTCGTTTGGACTAAACTCCACACGCATATTTCTTCCAGGATTTGTGATGTCCACAGGCCAAAGATTGACGAATGGAAATGAGACGCTGGTTGAGGAGCCTGCACTAGAGAAGACCCAAGAGTGTTCTATCACTATGTCGCAAGAACGCAGCACTAGTTTTTCCCAAGGGCAGATGAGGGGCTTAGAGTGGTTATCAAATCATCCAGGTTTTAAATTGTGCTCAATTGATTTGATTTTTTTGATGACCAATATTGCTCATTGAAGCTCACAGTAGGTGGGCTATGGTAAGGGGAATGACATTTCCCGACCAGGCGTTCCGAGTGCTGCCAATCACAACACAGACTGGACCATCTAACCAATCACAGGGCGGCATTTTGTATTTCAGAAGGCAGGGCCTTCATTTGATACAGGAACTAGTTCCAGGCCATTCATGCAAGACTGGGGAGATAGGTGGTGTAATAATGTAAAATTTATGGTGACAAAATAATGTTTTTTTCGAACAACCTAGTATATGAGAGCCTGTTGCTAGTACAAAAAAACCCCGCACAATAAAATCAAGACCTTGTACAAAAGAGGGCATAATAGGACGCCCGAGTTAAAGTTAGTTTCCTAGATATTTAGTTTTCCAACTTAGGCCCCTCTATTTATACTTTTTTTTTCTAGAAAGGCAGATGAAATGTTTAGACCCTTGAGAATCATTTCAGAAAACTGCTGAACTTTCGATCTGAGATGAACAATGCTCCTTCTGTTGTCCATTCTGGTAGAGCATGACATGTTCTGAAAAGCGGATTTCGTTTTTAGTAGTGAGGAGGCCTTCATATTTGAGATGGTAAAAGGGCGACTCCTCGCTCACAGTTTACACAAGGGAATATATGGATCTCGTGTTTGATCTCCTCACACATCAAACACCAGGGCATCCTCTGAAGGCTTTGGCAACAGCCACGCTTGGATGTCTAGACATGTTTTGGGAAATCCACTCATGTTTCATGCTTGTAATTCCAATGACAAATCAACTTGGGTCTTGTGAGAATATCAGGGATGATATAGGTCCTGTTTTCTTTTTCTTTTTCTTTTTTTTTTTTCTTTTTTTTTTTGCTTTAGTTCATCTGAACATTTTGTTAATTTGCGTCTACTTTAAGACATTTGCTGTTGTTTTATTGTTCAATGTTTGTGGCCTCTTTCAAAATGAAAGCAATGATAACCTTCTTACAGAAGGATTTGTTGTAAATAAAACAATTTATTTATTTGATGGTGGAATTAATTTTCCTGTCAGTAAATGATGAAATAAAACCACTTTTGTGTTACATAAAAAAAAATAAACGTTGTCATAATGAGCAGGATCTTTACTTTTTTTTGCGCATAATTAGTCGCACACAATTATTTGATCATTTTTATTAGTAGTTAATATTAATATAACAGTGACAGTTATATAATTGTAGATATAAAATATGACAGTTATATAATTGTAATAGTATTGTATTATCCTTTCCTAAAAAACTGTTATTAATAATATCACATTAAGCATTCTATTAATACTATATATGGTTACATGGTATATATTAATAATACTTTTTTAGAAATTATAATAATATTGTGTATTTATTAAAATTGATTGTATAATTGTGGTGGTGTGTGTGTTATATGATTGTGTGTTTGTGTTTATATGTATATTTAATTTTGTGTGTTTGTATTTTTTTATATTTGATGTTTTAATTTAATATTTTTTTTATTTTGTTGATTTGGTTTAATATGTTTATATATATATCTATACTCTTATACATACTCATAAAAAAGATAATTAATTATTGGTGTGTTTTTTACTATGCAAGAAGCTAATTAGTCTAAAATGTATGTGGGTGTGATGCATATGATGTGTAAAAATAAAGGGGCAATCTTATTCTCTTTGTAGTTTAGCATCAAACAGGGACAAAATTATTACAGGACATTGGGGGGTTACACACACACACACACACACACAACACACACACAATAATAACAACCAGCCATATCCCCCAAATACAACATCCAGCTCAATTCCCAAATCAAGAGTGCTTGATATCCTAATTTTCCTGCTCTACTCCTTTTAAAAGCCTTTTCATCTCCTGTAAAGACTTGAGTGCAGCAGACAACAGGCGAACTATAACACTCAATATCGATTCTCTTTGCCGTGCACATAAGCTTACGTTATATTTGTGTCAAAGGTTTATCAGGAGGTTTTCATGGTAAATCCCTTCTAGCCCATGACGCATCAGCAATCATCAAGCCAGAAATGTGTTTTGTAAATCAGAGTGAGCCATTTTATTCTGTATAACCATTTTCAGTAGAGTAACAATACACTAAATTGTGCATTAATCACAGGGAATTATTGTACGGAATTCAAATGTACATATAATGAATAGTAAATTAGGAATTAAACACAGTATCTCCACAAAAGAAAAATCTCAAAGCATCCAATTTTAAGGAATCATGTTGATAATTTTGCTCCTATCAACTTCAACAAGTATAGTTGATATGGTAGATGAGTTAGTTATAAAATTGTGTGGTGGAAAATGGTGATGCACAAAGGCCATGACTAATTTACAGATTAAAGCAATAGTAAATACAAAAGAAAGAGAAAGACAGATAATGAAATAGAAATAAAAAGCAGAATGACATTCTTGCATGCTCGTTTCTCCGCCGTATCGTAAAACTGGAATTGTGTTAAGCCTCTGTTTACAAAGTAAGGCCTTTACAAAAACTATTCTAATGATTTCAACAGTGTGGAATTGGAGATTACTTAATTTTGTTATTCTATCAAATCACATTCTTTCATAACATCTGAGTGTATTTGGAGTTTAAAGCAATTATATATCCACTCCTTGTAAAAATATCAGCAATAACATCATGCTGATGTAAACAGGAGAAATGTGTTGCTTGCAGCCTAAAAACTAAATGCAAGTATTGAGCATCCCCAATCAGACCATGAAGTTCTATTTACATGAAACAGACCCAAAAAGATGTTGTTTTTTCAGACACTGATTGACATTGATGTATATGAACGATGGAAATGAAATTATGCTATATTAAATTCATGTATATAATATTATTGTCCCTATTATATATACAATGCTAATCACTACAGTGCCTCAAAAGGTTTTTCCAAATCATGAATTTCTTTTAGCCCATCAAGACATGTTTGAAATGTGGATCTCAGGACATTCAGCGGCTTCGTCTAAACCAAATATCTACTATATTGCTAATGGGATGCAGAAGTTTCTAATGTGATGCAGCGCGACCAACATCTGGCTTTAATCCGTGTAACAAATACAGTGAGAAAAAAACTCATACAGTTATGCTTTTTAAGACAATAAAAATTAAAGTTTTTAAAAAGAATGTGGCAGTGCTTTGTATGGCCTTTACAAACGTGATTATGTTGAGGTATATTCAAGGTTTTTCAGTGTTAATTGAAATAATCACTCTCTGAACTTCTCAGAGAGGAATAATTTTCTTTAAAAAAAAAAAATCATTTTGTCTAGTGGTAAATAGTGTATTTATTTCAGAAATAGTCATATATTTTTATGCTGGACGTTAAAATTCTTGGCTATGCAGAATGCTGTTTTCTTCCTTTCTGTGCTAGAGTGTATGAATGTTTCATCATGAAAACATTTGCATCAGTATTTATTCATCTCTGACGCTGATCTTGCGTTCGGGGCGGCACACAGTACATCTCAGTGCGATCATGTAACAGTATTTTTGTTTTGATCGTCCGCTGCTACATGTTTGCTCGACTGCCAGCGAAAATGCTCTATAATCCGCTATCAACCAATTCCATGCAAAACCTCATTAGATGGTGGCAAACTAAGATGCCTTCATGCGTATGCTGCTATCTAATGCTACAACCTTATCATTGCTACTAAAGATTCTGCATCCCGTAGTCACCAATAATATTATAGTATAAAGAAGAAAATTAACTTTGGCTTATCCCAAACTAGCGGTTACTTATAAGAAAGACATTTAAGATTATAAAGTGCAAAACTAAATTATCTTTTAATAATTAGTAATAGACTCTTAAATATTGGCCATGGCAATAAATTTGACCAATATTTTTTCTTTTTTTTTTTTCTTTTTTTAACAGAAGTGGTCATTCTGCCTACTGTTCGTTTTAAAAAAATCACAACCTTATTAATGAATAGAACAAATGTTCTTTTTCAGTATTTTTTCTGAAAATGTGTTCATTTAAATTCATTCATTTCATGTACATGACATAAAATTGTATTATATATGTATATATCATGTCTGTTTGTCTCTCTGCTCTTGAAATATTGGTTTCAGCCAAAAACCTCATATCTGTCGACCACTTACTGTAAGCATATCATTTACTCACATTTATTTTATAATCACTATGTTACTTCAGCATCTTGTATCCATTTAAATTTCCCATATATTATTAGTGGGGAAAAAACGTTCCAATAACATTAAAAACTCCTCATCAGGAATATGTCACCGGTTCTCAGGAAAAGATTGTGTAAAATTAGTCTTTTTAAATATGTGTCTGCTTAGATTACTGATACATATCACTGAATATAGACACTAACCACAAATAAAGCCACTCGCTGGCAGCATTGGCACTGTTCAGTAATGAGAAAGACGAAACGGAAGAGACACAAACAGAGTCATCGACTCTTTTCAAACTACACATATTGAATCTTTTTAAGACATATATCTATTCTTGTATTGTCATTACACAAGAAATGAATGCAAACCCGCACTTTTATTACCGATACATTCTTCTCTCTATTGTATGTCATATTGCACGAACCCATCCGTTTCATCCAATCCGTTGCAGCACCCAACGTGATGACTGCACAAACATTTACCTGCTTTCTGGAAATCAGATCTAACTTGAGGATGTTTCCTCATACAGACCATCACAAGCTAATGTGTTGAAAGCTAAAATAAAGCCCAGATGTCTGGCCTGCATTCTTTGCCTGTCCTGAAATCTTTTTCTCAGAGGCTGAAAAAGAGCATTTCCTCTGTGGTCAGTTCTGGAATATTGCAGAAAGGTCATTTGTTCTGAAGAAATTCTAGAACATTCCAGAGGTTTCAGGTGCCGCAGTCATGCACAACCAGCACTCTTAGGATCGGGGGGCTGTGAGAGCCCTTCCAGAGAAAAATAAATCTAGTGGAGTTGTTAGTCTTATGAACCTTCACAGCACGGCCCGACGGTGCTCTCCAGAGAGAGCTGTGAGCAGTGGCGGATCAGCGGAGCCATCGTGGGATCCACCATAGAAGAGGTGGGGAAAAGCTTGTACCAGCCAATCCTGTGTCAAAAAATCCAGCTCCTCCAATAGGATGCGGGCCACGCCCATGAAGCATTTACGATCCATCCGGCCATAGTTTCCCCAAACGATGACCTGTTCATGAGAAATGGAAGTATTATTTTATCATATAGGAACAATGAAAAGTACTTTTGACTATAATATTCTACATTTTTATAATCCTCGTAGTTCATTTCAGAATTCCTTCTCTGTTTTTATACCATACTCCATGGTCATTATTATTTGTTAATTCCATCATTCTGGGTGAATAAAGAAAGAAAATAAAGCTTATTTTAGAAGCATTAAGTGTCACATGTCATTCAGTTTGGACTTTGTTCCTCTGTGTATGTTCACCTCATTGAGTTATTTGTGTCATTTTGTTCAGGGTGTGTGTATGTTAAAGATCCTTGTTTGGTTGCGTAGTGTTCAGTTCTAGTTTTTCCAGTCTCATCTGAGTTTATGCTACCCTGTGTGTTGGATTACCCTGTGTCAGATTAAAGACTTTATAAACTTTCTTCTTCATCTTCGTGTGTTTAAAAGGGTCATATGATTGCGATTTCAAGTTGTGTTACAAGCTGTTTGTGAATTGATAAGATCCCTAAAGTTGCAGACTAAAGTCTCAAACACAAAGAAATATTCTATTTAAAAGTTAAGTCCACGCCCTCCTGAAACGCCTCATTTAAACACGCCCCCACATGTCTATGTCACTGTGTGGGAAGATTTGCATAGCTCCGCCCAAAAGTTTAAGCAAAGAAAGAAGGCGTAACTTTTTTCTTGCTGTAGTATGTTGCTGCCGCTGGCCGCCGTGTGTCGTGAAGACACTGTGTGTTTCGTTGTGAAAGCGAAAACTACTTTGTTTGGTCTTCCAAAAGAGGACACAACTAGAAATCAGTGGCTAAGTTGTATTTTCAACACTGTTCCAGAACAGTTCAGCCCAAATATTCATGTGTGTGCAACACATTTGACGGATTTCAGAATGATGAGCTTTAAAAAAATCGTGTGGCATTTCAGACAGGCGGTCATAGAGGAGAAACAATAATGTACAGTATGTGGAAAATAATGTGTTTTTTTAACCTTAAACCACATAAACACATTGCATTACACCAAATACACAAAATAATGTTCATTTTAGCAACGTCATATGAACCCTTTAATACAGTATAGCTTTGACATTAAGGGAGCTTTTTCAGGAGCTTTTTTTTTTAACATTTTGAAAACATTTTAAATGCATCTTTTAAATCCAGCACAAATTCAGATGCTTATTAAATCAACAAATTCTTTCATGGTCCATAATTCTTTTACAATTAAAAGAGTACATCATATTTTTTCTGCATTAAAGTAATAGAAATGCAATGTTTTTGCATTACAGTCATGACTATTGGGGGAAAATGTGCTTTATTGTCATGAAAATAATGTTACAATGCAAAAGATTCTTAAAATGAGCTACATTTTCTTTAAGCAAAACAAGTTTCTCTCTCTCTTTTTATTTTTTTATTTTATTTTATTTTTGACGTAATATGATGTGACCATGTTCTTGACAGCTTTTGTGTGATTCATCCATCTTGCAGCACAAACTATAACTTGAATTTCTAAATATGATAATGGATGTGTGAAAATTTTGAAGAATAATTTATAATAGATCAATCTAAAAGTTCCCTTAGATTACATAATAATGACAGATGTTTGGATGGAGGATGTCGTAAACCAGTGAATAAACTTGCAAATGATGTTTTTCCAACCACCCGATGTTACTGAACATCCTGCAGTCTGTTCTAACCTTTAATGTTTGTTCTGAAAGACTTTCATAAATGTTGTCCTTAGAAAAATGTCTAATTCGGAGAGATATGAAACGTTTCCTCTTATTCCTTCACCGCTGCTAAAAATAAAGTGTTCACTGCATTGCTGTTTCTACTCCAGTTCTCTCTGCAGTGATGGAGGGGATGCACAAGAAATGATCATGCACTGACATCACGTCACCTACAGAGAAATTACACCAAATAATTGAAAAAGACGTGGGTAAACTTTACTGTAAATTAGAGCCTATTTTCTTTGTCATTTAAATAACCAACTAGACAGATGCATTTGAAGTGCTTGACACCTTAATGTTAAATGCATCATGAATGAATGCATAAATGAAACGAATTGAAATGAATTTCTATTGCTCATACTAAGCGTTTGAGATTTAAACCACTTCTAATGCTAAATATTAAAGTACTTGGACATTTTTTGCTTGGTGGACAATAAAATGTAAGGCATTTCTAACAACAAAATTAGCAAGAGTGACGTGACATGTGGCCAAGTATGGTGACCCATACCCAGAATTAGTGCTCTGCATTTATCCCATCCAAAGTGCACACACACACTGTGAACACACACCCGGAGCAGTGGGCAGCCCTTTTTTGCTGTGCCCCGGGGAGCAGTTGGGGGTTCGGTGCCTTGCTCAAGGGCACCTCAGTCGTGGTGTTGAGGGTGGGAGAGAGCATTGTACATTCACTCCCCCCACCAACAATCCCTGCGGGTACGAGACTCGAGCCTGCAACCTTTGGGTTACAAGTCCGACTCACTAACCATTAGGCCACGACTTCCCAGAACTAAACCACCCAGAACTTCTTTGCAACTGCACAGCAATGTGTAAAAATCCCTCTGATTCACCATGGCCAAGTAACCCTCATTTTCTTCAGAAAAGGTAAAAATGAAGTTTACCTGTACAACCTTTCCCTGTGGGCTCTCTGAAAAAACAAGGACTTGATTGTAAAGGGGATCTAACGATTTCCGGATGGACTTCGTCTTCTTTTTGGCAACGCAGATGCCGTTTTCTAAAAGGTAGACTTTAATGTAGGCCGCTGAAAGGGAAGAGGGAAACAAAAAATATAATAATTCAAATGGCATTGTTGAAATACACTATACTGAAAATAATTTTGAAGAGCTACCGATTTAGAAGTCTCTTTTCAGTTTCCTCTCTTTTTTCAAAAAACACACGCACACTTTTGTATAATGAATATTCATATAAGAATAGGAAAACACTCTAAAAGAAACTTGTGTATTTGAGAACCAGTCTATAAACATTTGGAGTCAGTTTTGTCCTGTGGCTAAATGAATCTAATCGCTCTATCAGGCTCAAGCCTCTGTCTGATGAAGAATCACCTGGAGGGCCCTTAGATCCAGGCTTCATGATGAGTCCTCGAGCCTGAATGATCTCTACCTCCAGCTGTCCGTTCCTCTCCATTAGACCGATCTCAACATCTCCTGAAAACATCAGTATGCACATTAACGAGTGTCAAGTGACATGTGGGTGAGTGATATTATTTCTTCCTTTTTCAACAGCATTCTGTTGATTTTTAATATTTTAATATTTTGGTGATGAGGTTCCCTTTGTTAACATTACAAAACTACATTCGTTACCATGAACTAATAAAAAAAATAATAATAATAAAATACTAATACATTATTGAAATCAAATATTGTATCTGTTATTATTATTTAATGGACCTGAGATAACATGAACTATAAATTAATAGTTCCATTTTTATTAACTAACATTAACAAAGAATAAATACTGTAACAAATGTATTGTTCATTGTTAGTTAATGTTAGTAAATGCATTAACAAATGTTAACTAATGAGACCTTATTGTGAAGTGTTAACAATATTTTAATTACAATGCATGTATTTACTCTACAAAAAAATTGGTGTCTTATTTAATGTTATTTTATTAATTATAAACTATTAGTTTAAGTCCTGGTTGCTCATTGGTCATTTTGGCTAAACAGCCACCATATAAACATGTTTTGTTATCGTTTATATCTCAGGGACTATATCTTTCATATAACAGAAACATACTACAACAACATTTGAGAATTAAATGAGTATTGGTAAGCTTTCAGTGGCCATTTCTTGAAATTACATTCTGCACAATATGTTTTTTCATTAACCTATATTTCAGATTTTGATTCTTTAATTATATCAGTGATTCAGGTTTTTGAAAATTATTTTTCATTATCATTTTTGGAAGTATCAAAATAGAAGCACATTTCTTTTCACAGATACTTATTTCTATTTTATTGAATATTTTGTCATACAAACAACCTTTTGACAAGCAGCTCTGACAATTACCAACCAGTTATTGTGCATAGAAAAAGATGTCCATTTCTGCCTAATCTCCAACACTTTAGTTATATATACACATCTAAAAAGATAATGTGGGATTTTAATTATCATTTAACACAAAAAAATACACAAATGTGTAGTTTTATATGACTAAATACTGTAAGTGCTCTCACCCATTGAAGTTGTGGCTAGTGTCTGTCTGCCCACAAACTGAGCAGGTCCCATCCCATCCAGAAAGTCACTAAACTGGGCGTCTGATGCTAAACACATTCCACTGTAGTTCAGACTAGAGGGAAGAAAACAGGGCAGTGTTAATGTGAAAAGTTTCATTTATTCATACAGTTTATTGAGTGCTCTATTTTGTCTGCCACATATTTTGCTGGATAGAATATATACAATGCTGCATTAAAATAATGTTCAGAACATTTTGTGTGCACTGAGAACATATTCAGTATTTCATTGTTTTGAGTACAGACAGCCTGAATGAAGAATGTAGAATTATTGTCATTTGTAAAGGTTAATCGACATCAATCAATCAATCAATCAATCGAGTTTATTTCCAAAAAATTTGTTTATTTCATATTCAGCTCACCATCTCTTTAAAGAAAAATGTCTAGCTTTAAGTATTCAACAAACAATTTTATTTTACAGAATGATGTTAATATGTGTGTTGCTTCTGATGGCTTTGAAGATTCACATTAGATGAGCACGTATGACAGACATTACAAGTTTTTCTTTATTCTGCGATGGCTGAACTGATAACGGCTTAGCTCTGTGATGGGACGGGATCGATGGGTGGAAGGCACTTCTCTTTTATGTAATGAGGATACACAGCCTTTTTAAGCCTAACAGTGAAGCTCTGCTTTGATAGCGACGAGTGCTCCGCTGGAGCAAAGCCAGCGCACACGCATATAATCACACTGCTTTCCTGTTCCTATAGGCAGACTTTTGAGATGTATGCGGCCCAAAAATTCATTACTTCAGTATATGTTTTTTCTAGGAGATGAGCCGCATACTCCATGTCATATTCACCCTCATGACCTCTTGAAACAGGAGGTCTGGCCTTCATCTAATAGCACAACAGTGACTGCCCACACTTTTTATCCTCAGACTTCCAAAATTATTCTTCAGATTTATTTTCTCCCTTAAACATCTCCAATAAAGAATTCTAAGCCTTAAACTAAACTAACAAGCTCCAATTCTATTCGCAAAAATATTTTATGATTAAATAAACTAATTACTTAAGAACAACTGATTTTAATGTATACTGTCAAAATATTACATAGTAGCCCATAAAATATATTTTGACAGTATATATAAAATAACTTTAATACATTAAAATAGGTCCTAAATATAATTAATATAATTGTATTTTAAATTGTATAAGCATTATTAAGTATTCCTAATCAATTATTATATTATATTATATTATATTATATTATATTATATTATATTATATTATATTATATTATATATATATTATTATATTATATTATATTATATTATATTATATTATATTATATTATATTATATTTTGAAGTAAAATAGTCATTTACCTGGCTTGTCTCACTTATGAAGCAATGCTGCATTAGCAACCTCTTATTTTTCTTTTTATACATGATATCTTTTTTTAATCTTAAGGTAGATTAGGAAGGAAGGAAATTGGTGTAATTTCAGCTATCTACACAGGTGAAGAATCCCATATTGCTTATAATAGCTTTTTCACATTTTTTTTTTTAGCAAACAGAAAGCAGCCACTTGTGCTCGGATGAGATTAATTAGGTCTAATTTTTGGTAACAAGATCCATTTTAGATACAGAAGCAGATGGTGGTGGCAAAAAGTGTGTTTTCCTTCTGCAAAAAAAAAAAAAAGAAAAGAAAAATAAAGGGAGCAAAGATGGCAGAAGGGTGCTTGTTTGAGCAAATGTAACCCCAACATAAGGTGTTTTTACATCCTGTGTGAAGATGTAAAAGTTTAAATGAGGCAGATCTTGTTTTTAAAAGACATGCTACTCATTTTTACTTCTTTTCCTCTAACTAACTGAGGTTGATTCCCCCGAAACATTCTTAATTTTATTTGAGCATCCCGGCCAGTCCAATACAGCAACATTGGCTGAATGAATGGCATGAGCTTGGGCTGGGATTATTTGTTTTGACCGACCAGTTGCAGATGGGGTGAATATTAAGGAAACCTGTTCGAAAATAGTAATTATTTTTGCCTTTCTGCACAAAAATGACACATTTCTTCTTAATAAATATATATTTTTTAAATAGGCGCTCCTATATGACTGTCGTTCTCCTTAGGTATTAGTTTAATGCTATTAGTCTTAGTTCTTTATGGTTCTCTTATATTACTGTGTTTTTTGTTTTAGTTATTCTTCTTTAATATTGTGTATGGATTCTTATTTAATTTTCTTTTTGTGTTTTTTTGTTCATTCCCTCCAGCGCCTCCTCCACCCACGTTCCCGGTTCTGTCCTCTTGCTGTCTCTTTCGCTTGCCGTCTCCACACAGGTTTATTTTTAAAATGCTTTTGGGAGGGTCCAGACAATCCTGATGCCTTATACTCAGACTGGGCATCCCAAGAGATGCCATTTTCATCGCCTCCTTGTTCTTTTGCTCATTTTTCACTCCTTCCTGTCTCTTTGTCCCACGTCAATATCTAGTTCATCATTTAGTCTCTCCTCTGATGTCTCTGTCTGCTTGTCACCCTGTTCTTGAAGGAATCTTCTTCATTTACACCCCTTGATGTTGTTTCCTTTTGGAGCACAAACGGAGAATCACAGAGTCCATACAAATAATTTTACTTAATACACAAAACTGCATAAGATATTAAGAAATTAACACTTTTTTTTCAGCAAGGGTGCGTTAAAATGATCAAAAATGATGGTAAAGTAATTTATAAAGTAAAATTTTAAATAAATATTTAAATAAATATTTTAAATAAATGCTGTTTTTTAGTTTTAATTCATAGTTATCCTGAAAAAAATATATATATTATTAAGTATTAAAATAGAAAAAAAAAGTCCAAACATCTTACCGACCCTAAACGTGTCAGTGGTTGGGTATTAACTGGAAAATGAGACAAATAAAGGCTTATATATATAATATATATATAGATAGATATATATATAGATATATATATAGTCTATATATATATATATATATATATAATATTATATATATATATATATATACAGTATATAGCAAAATGTGTGATGCCATTGTTGTCAGAATTTATTGCTGATTTAAAATGTGTTACTGAAACAATCTTGACATGAGTTTTGATTTTCCCGTTCAAGTAGACAGGAGCTATACTTGAATAAGAAATAGCTGCTGAAAGATGGCAGCATGAACTGATTTTGAAAACAACTTTCCATCTGTTCATCTAACAAAGTTATTTTATATGGCTTCAGAAGACTAGGAATAAAGTGGGACTACTTTTAAGTTGTTGTTGTTGTGTGTGTGTGTGTGTGTGTGTGTGTAGGACCAATATTTGTTTCTTCAAAACATCTCCATTTGTGTTCCACAGAAGAAAGCTTGGGTTGGGTTTGAGGATGAGTAGATGATGACAGAACATTAATTTTTGAGCAAACTATCCCTTTCACCCTCTTCCTTTCTCGCATGTGACATTTCATCATTCTATCTGGCAAAACGGAGAGTCATTATTAGTCACTGGCCCCTGCGTGCACTGGCGTCAGCAGCAGTCATCAGTAAACACACATACTACAAACGCTTTGGAGAGTGACAAATACACCTATCATCGCTCCACATATTACACGCCACATTCTTGATGTCACTAGAATAAACATTTGTCTGTGTTATGTGTTAATCATGGCATCTCAGCGCACTGCTCTCAATTGCTTTATATATCACTGTCTCTGTGCTGCTCTTCTGGCACTCTGGTATTCTTTGCATGCAAACCTTTTTAAACAGATGCTCCATTCCTGCATGCAAGTACAGGAGTTATTGTTTTCTAGAGAAAAAGTGAAAGGTATGTGGGAAATGTTTATATATCTGAAATAGAGCGCAGACTTATTTTAAAATGTGGTGGAGACAGTGTTATTTTAGTGTCAGTGAGATACTGTTATAGTTGTAGCAATATTTTGAATTAGTTTTTCTATTTTCTTGTTGTTCTATTTTCTTTTTAATTTTAGGTAAAGTGTTCATAATTTTGTTGTGTGTTTTTGTCTTATTTCATTAGTTTTTGTTTTTAAATATGTCTATATAGTTTTTAATCATTTTTATTTTATGTAACTATATCAAGTTCAGCAATGAAAATTAGAGATGTTGTCTTGGCAACTAGTTGAAATAAAATAAGTTTAAGGGTTTTTATATTTTATTTAACTAGTTGAAATAAAATAAGTTTAGTTTTTTATATTTTATTTGATTTTATTTTTTTTTGTTATATTTATATCTCTCAACTTAGCTAGATTTTTTTACCTACTATTTGAGAATTTATGGAAGATAGATCACAACATTGCAGTCTTAATTTTTACTACAGAGGCCCCAAAAAGAGTTTGGACATTTAAAAATGTATGAATTTCATTGCATATGAAATGGCATTGATTTTAAAGAAAGATGCATGGTTTCATGTAAAACATTTCACCAAAAAAAAAAAAAAAAAAAAAAGTTTGTTCATAATTAAGTATTTGGACACTTCTTGGATGTCAAATGTCAAACCCATGGCTATTTTTGCTAGACCTGTGTGAACTTAAGGGCATTTACTTTTGCACTCATATTTACTTTCTATAGCAGCTTAAAATTTTTATCAAATATGATTCTAATGTAATTCTGATCTAATATGATCATATTTTTGGTCCATGCATCATGAGCAGTTTTGCTTTTGGAGTTATAATTAGGGCATTAGATCGGTGCTTGCAGCTTTCTAGGGCATTATGACAGATCCACTGCATAAATGTCACTACAGTGACCTCTTTTGCACTTCTTGCTCTCCAAATTAGACATTTTTACTGACAAAAGTGGGAGTTGTTCAGGTCAGACATGCAAGAGTCTTTAATCTAGATTCATAAAATTTGTGTTTTAATAAAGCAAAAGCACCTATAAAACAACTATAAATCAGCTATGCTTCTATAACTGTATAACAGCTGCAGCAAGATGATGCTTGCAATGTGTTTTGAAGTCAACAGACTATAAGTTAAATTTAAATATAAGGTTTTGCAGTAGAAACTAAAGAAATTTGTACATTTTAAAATATTGTAAAAAATTTTGGTGTAATGTTCAGTAAAGTTATCATTTTTATCCTTTTTACATATACTCTTCAATGTTTACAACTTTTTATACAATGCTTATAGTCCTAATTGTTTAATGTTTAAATAGTGCTCCTTGTAATGCTTTGTAAAGCTTTTTCAATTTTTTTTTTAAGTTTTAATGTTTTATACATTTTTATAAAACGTTTCATAACATTTAAAGTATTTAAAGCCAAAAAAAAACAACTTTATCTTGCATAAAAGGCAAGTTACACACAATGGAAACAGATAAAAAATAAACACTAGATACTGAATAAATATTACCGAAATTTCTAGAAGTTTCCATCATGGTTGCAAAGCCCAGACTGACAATGAGAGTTTATGTAAAATATGTTTTACTCTGTTACATATTCATGAGATGCATAAGATGCTATGTAATATGGTAAAATATCCTCAGTGGTGGCAGCCAAAACTGTAATCCCCACGCTCCATAAACTGTGCAGTAATCCCGCTGAATTGGGCTGGATTTTTACTCCCATGATGGAGCTGCACAGGAAGAGCTTCTAACTACATTACGTAAGGTTTGTGGGGAGTTTTTGTCTGTTTGTGAATTTCTAATGGAGCTCTGGGTATTGGACAAAGAGTTTGAGGGGAAATTTATGCAGAATAGATCGTCAGTTGAGCACAACATATCGTTATAGTTATGTAACTGAATATATTGTTTTGAAGTGAACTGTCTGCAAGCGCATTTCAGAAGTTTTTGTTATTAATGAGTGGTTCTTATTTTAATGGTTTTGCCTGAAAAATCTTTATGAATCTATTTAAAGTTTATATCATCTTGCATCCTCGCTTAATGTTTCTATTTTAGCTTTTGGCAACTGGTCCCAATATGTTTTGTCTTCATTTTGAACCAAATATCTGTTGTTCATATTATCATGTTTTGTATGGAAAGTATACTTGCGCAATCTTTCTTTAAAATAAATGCCACTTGCTTTATTATCTAATGGGTAACACTTTACAATAAGGTTCCATTAGTTAATGTTAGTTAACATATTAACTAACATGAACGAACAATGAACCATACATTTATTACAGTATTTATTAATCTTTATAAATGTTAGTTTATAAGACTGTTATAAGAAAGACTGTTTTTTTTTTTTCTGTTTTTTTTCAGTGTATTTTATATTGTGTAAAAGAGCAACTTTTTTTTTTTTTTATTAATGAGTAAGTTGTTGTTGTTATCATAAACTGATTATGCTAAATGCTGTAGAAGTATTGTTCATTCTTAGTTCGTGTTATCTAAAGTAGTTAACTAATGTTAACTAAAGAACCTTATTGTAAAGTGTTACCATATAATGCAATGACATTGATTCTTTTTAAGTGTGCCTTACATGTCCAAATATATTTTTGGCCACGGTATGTCTAGTAATGTTTGATAATTAATTTAAAATTTTAGTTTGTTCAATGAAAAAAAAGAGCACTATTAAAATTTTATTTAATTTAAATATTGTGGTAGTCACTGATATATTATTATCCTTTTCATTAACATTTATTTATTTATTTATTTATTTATTTATTTGTTTTCACTGTATTTCACTTAAAGTTTTAGTAATTTTAATGTGCGTTTGGGTCATGTTTATTCATTTTTTTCTTTTTTAAACATGTCTATATTATAGTTATAAATAATTATTTTGATTAATTTATTTTTTGTTTTATAGTTTATTTAGATTTACTCATAGTACTTCAACTTCAAACTAACTGAAAATGAGAATTGTTGACTTGGCAACTAGCTGAAATAAATACATTTTTTTAATGTCAAGTTTTTTTTTTTGTTTTTTTTTTTGTTTTTTTTTTAGATAATGATAATAGCCCTTGTTCTAACTAGCCCAAACCAGCAAATATCTAATCCATTTATATATCCAAACTTGTGCAAAACTTTCTGGCACATTGGAATTGAAGTTAAACAGCTTTTGTCCTCCACAGAGCTAAAATAAGATTTTAAAAGCTGTGGCTTTGATGTGACACTCCAGACAGTGTCCAGATCTGAAATGAATTTACAGTACATCTACACAGAAGGTCTGAACTCTGGATTTCATTCAGAAATGGAGCCGGCAGAGAAAAGGTTTATTACTGAAAAGAGGGGTTTATATTGTTGGTTATGTAACTTATGGGGATACCTCAAACACTTTTTATTTATTGCTTGATATAAGATATAAGCACAATCTCCTGAGAGTTACTGGATGAACATCCCTGTATCTAGAGAAATGTAATGCAATAACACATGCAATGTATCCCAAACCATTAAAACAGAAATGTGAGACATGTGATTCCTATATAACTGAGTTATTCACAATCAAGGGTATTTAAGTAGATTCCAGATTTTAATTTTGTTTTGTTATACTGATAATAATGAAACTGTTTTTTAATAAAAATACTAAGGCTGTCAAAGGTTGGAAAAAATATTTCTTGTTTTTTGTAGATTTTTTGGAAAGGAAGGGAATATGTGTCTGGATGAAACTTGTAGCTGAATATAATATCCAAAGGCTGTGTAGATTTCTTAAGCTTTTTTCTCATCTCACCTGCACTTTTCTACAATGTCATGCAACACTCTTTCCTATATTTATCCCATCAAATGTATCACCTGATCAAACCGATTACAAACTAAATGTGGTTGCAAAATAACAGCTTCTATAATTGGAAGCAGTCTGCTTTTCACTTTCAGTATTGATTGTTGCAGTTCTAAAGTGAGGCATCATTGTGATGATGGCTATTTTTATTATATTAGTGAATGGGTGCCATCAAAATGAGAGTCCAAACAGCTGATAAAAACATCACAATAATCCACAAGTAATCCACACCACTCCAGACTATAAATGAACATTTTATGACGTGAAAAGCTTTGTGTTAGAAACAAATCCATTATTAAGATGTTTTTAACTTCAAACCATCACTTCCAGCTAAAATATTAGTCCATAATATCCATTATATTCCTGAAAAATTTATCTTATCTGAATCAGGGGAGATGTATACACAGATCAAGCACAGTTTACAAGCCAAAACAGTTCTAAACTACTATGTGGATTTTGATGTGTGAGGACAACTAGGGATGGGCTTTTTCACTGGAGGAAATGTTATTATGGGTTAGGGACTTAGAAGTCAGAAGCAACAGTTTAAGGTTAAAAACGTCTTAGTTTCTTACAAACACGCAGCTTTTTGCTTCACAAGAAATCAGTTGATGAACTGGAGTGGTGTGGATTACTTGTGGATTATTGTGATGTTTTTATCAGCTGTTTGGACTCTCATTCTGATGGCACCAATTTAACTGCGAGGATCCACTGAGAGCAGTGATGTAATGCGCACAGTTCAAATCGTGTTCTGATGAAGAATCAAACTCTTGGGTGTCATGATGTTGAGTATTTTTTGGGGATTTGTCAATTTTTTGGGTGTTGTTATTTTTGTTATGAGAATTTTTTTTTTTGAGAATGTAATTTTTTTATAATTCTTGTTTTATTCTGAGCCATAGCTGTTCATGCTGTCCTCGATGGACTCGTCGGCTCGCTTTGCCGGACTGGGCGACTGGGCATCTCTACGCCAGCCCTGTCTCAGTACTATCCTCTGAATGCCCTTTAAACCTGCGGCCCTCTGGGTCTGAAACAAAGAAAGGTAAGGGTCACCAAACCAACAATTTAATTCATAAGAGGGGGTGACTTTTTAGCTTGTTGCTACGTGGTTCATACTGGAATCAGTCCTCTGGATTTTAGTCCACTCCTTCAGTGTAAGGGGGGTTGTGGGAATGTTTATTGTCCAGCACATAAAAAAATTGTGTTTCATAATCACACATCGCATAATTTAAGATATCATTCATGTCTGTAGCACAAACTTTGTGGGACAAGTTATTGTGAAATATGCATGTTATTCTTGTATTTCTGTCTGAGCAACAAGGCACTGGAAAAAAAGCAAGTTATATCAAATCCTGTCCATATCAGACTCAATAAAAATGTTGTGATAACGTTGCCGCCAGGTAGAGTACTGGTTGTATTAAAAATAAATCCTTTGAAAAAATATAATCTTCTTGAATAATTCAAGTCTGTAGTGGTGCCTTATTGAACTCTGAAGCTTAGAGAACAGATTCACAAAAGCCTGGACTTTCCTAGTAAAGGTGAAGAGACAGCCGCAGACTATCGCTTTACTAGCCCCAGGACCTCACGAGAGATACAGGGGGGTCGTATTCGAAGAGAGATGAACTTTCAGAGGCATGTCACAGGCTGGAATGTCATTCTCAGAATGGTGTGTTATGTATTTTTGAAAGGGCCACATTTATAGACAGGAAATATCAACATAAAACAATGTTCACAACCAATTTTACTTTCTTTCTAAGAGGAAATATTTACCACCATTCAAATGTTTGGGGTTGATAAGATTTTTTAAAGATCTTTTTTTTATCTAAGTCTCTATGCTCACCAAGGCTGCAGTTATTTGATCAAAAATCATTATCATTTGTTATTATCAATAATATAGTGAATTATTATTACCAATTTTAAATAAATTTAAAAAAAATTTGATGAATAAAATGCAAAAGAAACAGCATTATTGAAATAGAAATGTTTTATAAAATTTTAAATGCCCTTTTGATCAATTTGTTGGGTCCTTGCTGAATAAAACTAGTAATTTCTTTAAAAAAAAAACACATGAAATTTCCAAATTTTGGAATTATAGTGTGTGTGTGGTGATAATTTAGCAAATTGAAGACACGAGAAGACACATTTAATTACAAAAGCAACGAGAAGACAATATATATATAATATATATATATATATATATATATATAGTTTGTTTTATTATTATTATTATTAATTTTTTTAAGTTACCTTTGATTTCAGGTTGATTTTAAATCTTCACTGGAGATTTTTTTTTTTTTTTCGATCATCAAATTATTTCCATTTTCCAATCAAATTATTTTCTTTTTCTTATTTTTATATATAATGCAACAGAAAGTAAGATTGATGCCTATAATCTCTTTTGTCATTTCTGACCACTGAATGCGTTCGATCCACATGAAAGTCACACGCTCTCTGCAGTGATGGGAAAGCAGCCATTTTCACAGCTTTCTCTTGGCTGTGAAGCACATGACCTAGTTAAGCCATTCCTAAAAATACAGTCTTCTTTTGTCTGTTCCTGCCTTTCTGGTGCGCTTGGCACATCCTAACCAGCATGTCAGTGTAACCTTCCAAAACAGAACATCATGTATCAGGAAATGCACTAGAAATGCCAGGGTTGCTATGGGAGACAAGAGCAGTGTGCTACACTGCATCTCTCTCTCTTTATGTTTGGTGAACATCCCTGAAAAAGTGATTTCACCTTTTCACAAAAAATCTGTCAAGTCCTAGCAAAATTGATTTTTACATGTGCATTTGGGTGTCTCCAAGGTGTTCTCATGGTGGTTGCTAAGATGTTCTGATTGGTTGTTTATATGTTTCTGTTTGGGTGCTTGTTTGTTTTGTTTCTTGGTTGTTTTGAGGATTTTTTTAAGTAGTTGTGTAATTTTTACTTTGTCACTGTGTGTGCTTTAGTATTTATTATGTATCTGTACTGTACAGTATTTTTATTTTGAGAAACTTTTACTTCACTATATTCCTAAGCATAATATTGTATTTTTCCGATATTTCCTAAGCTGTTTAATGAGTTTCATACTAGTATTGTATAGTGTCCTTCTTGAAAGTGTATGCATTTTGCTCTATGTGATGTATGTTTTTATTGTTTTTCAACACACATTTAGTTTTTCCTCATTTTTAATTACTGATATATAATACTAATATCTATAGCTATATTAATATATATATATATATACATATATACATATATCACTTATTTGCACACATGAAGTATCAGTAATATAAATTGATATTTTAATATATTTATTGTTTTGATGTGTATGGAGTAGTAATGTATTATATATAATAAAATTATTAAATATAAAAATATATAAGTTAAAATTACAAAATAAACATTCATCAATTTGTACCTTTTACTTTTAATCCTTATGTACATAAAAAAAAAAAAAACTTTCATACTTTTACTTACTTTTACGTAAAATTGAAAAGGAGTAGGCTACTGGAGGCTACTGCTTTTACTGGAGTAGACTAATTTTTTTTTAGGGTATCTGTTCTTTTACTTAAGTATTTGATACTTCATCCACTGGTTTTGAGTGGTTGCTAGGGGGTTGTTGGGTGTTATTTCAAAACAAGTATGAGAAAAAATGAATTCACTCTATAAATACTCAATTTTGGCATTTATTATATCTTGTGTAAGTGTGATATTTTTGTTCCCTGGACATCTCACCAGCGATTTCTGTGCTGTCAAGTATTGTGCAACCATAGGTCTCACCAACCAGATCCCATGACAACAGATAAAGTATCTCATTTTATCAGAATGGCCAACACTCATTAATCAAAGTGACATTCATGAATTTACCATGAACAAGAAAGAAATAAGAGGCTTTTCTAACAAGCGCTTCTAGTTGTTATCTCATCTTGCTTGTGGTTTATGCCCCAAGCTTGTCACTTGTCAAGGCGTTCAAATTTATTTCCTCTAAATTTGATTACAAGCAAAAAAAAAAACAAAACAAAACAAGAACACACCCATAGAAAAAAAAAAACACCACCAAAAACATATAGAAACCCTATAGAAGACTTAAGACTACATCTTCAGTAAAGACCTAGTGGGTAAAGAGGTGATATATCGAAGTGAAATGCAAAGAGGTGTGCCATGCCGCGTTAATAAAGAGGGCATCCATAATAATTTGTGGGGTCCAACAAGAGCGCGCAAGCTCCAAAAGTGGAAAAATGTGCGTTTTTATGGGGAACTTTTAGGGTTTTTTGTCCTTTTTGGAGCGTAAAGGTGTGAAAAGAACACAGAGAACATTATCCCGGGGGGGGTGTTCACCGCAGAAATTAAGGGACATGAATTGGAAGGGATTTGAACGAGTCATTGTAAAAGCCCAGGGTTTTGATGAGTTTTGTCGATGGACTGGTGCAATTTGCAGGTTAACAGGAATAGGATGCTCTTGAACTTGGGTCTGATTGAAACATAGCGGGCGAAGATCATTAGGCCAGACCACTGATTGTCCATCTAAATGATGCATGTCAGTTTTCTGGTTTGTCCATGCTATCGATCACGCCATTACCTCTCATTACCCCAGCCTGCCTTAATTATCTATTACTTCTTTGATAAATCAGTAGCACTAGAGGCCTATTGATCTACAGTGATGTTGATAGATGCCTGGTTGGAGGCTATAACCTCTGTGCTCCCTAATCAGATGCAAACCCAATACTACTACTGCTTTTGAAGCAAAGAGGGAAATCCGTACATTTTCTTCTCTTGCCAACTTTCCAACTGAAAGCATTGTTTTCTTAGAACTACTGGGTTATGTGAAGTGGGTGGATTCTCATAACAACTGTCCCATGGAAAGGGGCCGGACTGTATGTTCATTCTTCAGGAATCATAGCAACACCATGATTTTTTGAATTTGTACATCATTATAATATTTCCTTCATGGTATAACAATACGTTTTGTAAAGGATTGTATTTTATTTTTATAACCTGGATATATATTTGTCCTGTAAGGTTTTTTGGTTTGATTCTCAATTCTCTGTCAGCTCCTTTATAATATATAATAATATATATAATAGTACTATAATATAATATAATACTAAAAAATGTAATTATAAAAAAATTACATTTAAAAAATTTTTTTCTATTTTCTGGTTACGATGCAATTTGAGATAACCTTATGGAAAATGGGGCATTATTTTGCAATCACAATGCAAAAAGTCAAATTAAAATGGTATAAATATGCTTCAAAATCATTTTTATTTTATTGGTATTTTTAATTTTTTGGTTATTGTGTGTATAATTATAACCTGTGAAGGTCCACATTTGCCTCTGAGCTCAATGGAATTCAGTCAAATTCGATGGAATTTGAACCACAAATTCAAAAATCATAATTAAACTAAAATGAATAAATAGGCACCCCTCGCATTTTCTTCAAAACACTTATTTCAAATAAAGTTGTATTTTTTTAATTTTTAATTTCCTGGAAATGTTTTTGTCCTGTAAGGTTTACTGTTGGATATGTTTTTGTATTTTTTGGTTTAATCCTTTTAGATGCACTTAATAATGTGTTAAAATCCTTTTAAAAGCTGTTAGATGGTGAGCCCATCTGTTTAATCACAGTGGAGAATCTGATCATACACAGATAATTCTTCTCAGCCAAAAGTCTTGCCAAATATTTATTCATATTCTGCCCTAATTCAGCTTCGATGTTTTGCCTACGGGCTAAATGAGAAGTGAGTCAGGGATCAGGAGACAGTGAAGGTAAGAGCTTAGATCTGAGCTATAAATGGATGCAAGGGGGACAATGACCTCAGAAGGTCATTTATCAGAAGCTAATATATCAGAGTTATATTAATATACCTGAGATATTTCTGGGATTTTATGAGTTTGATTTTTCATACTGGAGCTTCAGTAGCTGCAGACCAGAGACAAGCGTCTGTTCACAACAGACTTTAGATTAAAACATTTGTCTTGTGTTTTATAATTTGAGTTATATTGTTGTTCATTTAAATAGATCTGTATTAATATCATTTATATATATTCCTTATTTAATTAGCAGTCAACTGACCATTTTAAATTCAAATTGAATCCTCTGCAAGGAATAGCTGCCATCAAGAGTAAGAGTCCAAACAGCTGATAAATACATCACAATAATCCACAAGTAATCCACACCACTCCAGTCCATCAGTTATCATCTTTCTCTCAGAGTTAAATCAGACATATCCATACAATTATGATCCTTTTTTTTTTTTTGTAATAATCTTTAATAATTACGAGATCAGAAATGTGTATTTAGAAAGTAAACAAGGTAAATTTTGATTTCATGTCACTATACACTGAAGGTTTTGTAATGTTTATGAAAGACGTATCTTATGCCCACAAAGGCTGTTGTGTTGACAGCAAAAAGACCGGGAACCATCTATAGATTTTTCATTAGGAAGCAATTTTTTTTAAAAAAAAAATGTCAATTAATTCTGGCTTGATGAAGCTGTATTTTAGCAGCAGAATTCCATCGTCTGTGTCAGCAGGAAGCCTCAGAAATCATTCTGTGCTGCTTAATATTTTTGTGGAAACAGTGATACTTTTTTCAGTATTCTTTGATGAATAGAAAGTTCAAAACAACAGCATTTATTTGAAATAGAAATCTCTTGAAACACTTTTGATGAACCTAATGTGTCCTTGCTAAATAAAAGTAATTCATTTCTTTAAAAAAAAAAGAAAGAAAAAAAACTTTTGTGTAGAATATAACATTTTAATGACCTTTTTTTAGTTTTTGTTTGTATTTTGTTTTTAAGTTGTTTGCAGTTCATTCTTGTATGTTTTGTTGTTGTTATATAAATTTGGCAGAAATATCATATAAGCAAATCGTGACAATAAAGTACAACTGAAAATATGAGAGTAGCCAAAGAAGTGAAATCAAGTTCAGAAAAGCAACACACAAGCCCTACTCAAACTCACATTTTCCTGCATGACTCAACACTATACCACTAAGTCACAGCTTTGAATAAATTTCCTTTCAAAACAATGTGTCCATTCAAAATGTGGGCCAACGGATGCTGGTTCAGATACTTCAGTCATAACGTGTGGGCGGCAATAATTGAGCGCGCGAGTGTCGACATTGTGTGGCTTCAAACAGTCTCGTTCTGCAGATCTGCTCAGAGTGGCTTTTATAAAACAGACGAACCACGCTGTGATTTACTCCACAAGTCAACTGCTACTTAAACTGATGTGCTCGCTGAACGCTTCTGCCAAGCGGCGTATTAAAAACAAATTCATGTTTGGTTAGGATTTTCAATTATGATCTTCATTTGTGACAATGGATGATTAGCATTAGTGCACACCTGTTATCCCACTATTCCATCATTATACAGATATAATTCTCATTGTAATATTATATTGACTCTTCAATTTAACTACACTTCTAAATGAATGAATGAATTATGAACGCTTAAAGTTATTGGATGTACACCCTGCTAGTATGAAGTGTGATTATTTTGTTCCAGTGATCGAAGATGGTGAATCTCACAAAAACCTGCCAAGAACTGGATTGTATTTCACCCTTAACTTAAATGGAAAAGTATATATGTTATGTTGTATATTATATTTATATATTAAATTATGTGTTAATTATTTTTTTTTTTTATGGTCATTAAGCATCAAAATACTGTATCACAGTAATAAGATTTTAATTATATTTAAAATTCAGAATAGTTAAAATGTCAAGAAAATAATGTTACAAAGCAAAAACAATGCACTGTAATAAAATTATTGTTCAATGTTGTAAATAAAAAAGATTATTGGAGTGTTCTACAAGAAATACTATTTCCCTCTTTCTACTTCAAAACTGAAAATTTAATTTCAAACTTAGAAAAATATTAAGTTATGTTTTATATTATATTTGTATTAAATTATTAAATATTGTATTTAAAAATTGTTTAATTATATTTTTAATATAAATTCAAATTAAGCCTAAATTAAAGCCTAAATTAAGCCTTAATTAAGTATATTAAGCCTAAAAATACAGTATTACAGTAATACAATTTTAATTATATTTATTATTAAGAATAGATAAAATGTCTAGAAAATAATGTCACAATATAAAAAGAAAATCTTAATGCACTCCACTGTTTTTTGGAGTATGTTTTACAAGAAAATAATATCTTTCTAGTTTAAAATTGAAAACTTAATGTCAAACTTTAAAGAAAATATTTAATATAAGTTATGTTTTATATTTGTATTGCACTATATAATATGAAAAATTTTATTTAAAATATTTGTTTATGTTTTACATGAAGAAAATTAAGCCTAAACATACTGTATGACAGTAATGAGAAAAGAAAAGTTCAGAACATTAATCCCACTTCTAGGCTGTAGTAAAGGACATGACAGCAGGTAAATCTGAGCATTTGTGCACATCCATCTGTTCTTGCTCCCACGCGTCACTGTATCGCTGTGCTTTCCAACTGCCTATGCCAACACAAAGGGTGCAGACCAAATGCACCTGCACGCTACACTACCAGAGGTCATGCTGGGAAAGAAAAGAGAGATCAATCAGTGCTGCATTTGCCAGGCTTGTGTGTGCATAAATCTGAGGCACAAGACACATTTTTACGAAATACTTTTACATTGCGATAAAATCACTATTCTTTTCAGTATCCTCCTTACGTCCTTAAAATCAAATTAATTGACCTGAAACTGCATCATTTATTATGTTTTCAGAGAATGAAGAGTATGTGTATTTGGTCTTGTTCCATTTGCAGATTTATTCACTCGATTTAAAGCTGAAGTGTGTGGTGGTGATGCAGAAATTGTTAGTAAATTTTACAAACAATAACAGAGGAATGGCAAGTAACATTAAATTAAAGTAATTAAACAAAATTTTGAAGTATGAAATAGTATTTTCTTGTAAAACTCTAATAATCTTTGTTTAAATAAAAGAACTATGAAGAATATTTTTTACAGAGTATGTAGCACATACTCTTGTTTCATTTCAGATATGTTTGTAATGTCAAACTATTAATTAAACTACTATACTAATATATATATATATATATATGCTACAATATTTGCTTCAGAAAAATATGAGAAAAAAGAGAGAAGGCATCTTATTCTATGCTGAAATTATTTTAGTTTATAATATTTATAATTGTATGTATATAAAAACATTTGATTACACTACTTGAAACCTTTAATGCCTGATGCATCAAAAAGGTATTTGTAACATACAATATAATGCATTATATATATATTATTAATTAATTATTGTAGAAAGATTTAAATTAATATTATTTTTTTTTTTGTGTGTTTTTTTTGTGGTGTATTTTTTTAAGGTGTTGTAAATAATTAGTTTTTGTGTTGTTTTGTATAATAATGTGGTTACAAATATTCATGAGATCATACAGTGCATTATAAGGTGCATTACAATACATAATTCATGCATTAAAATAATTTTATATAGCATTGTATATAAAGTGTTACTGAGCATTTCACCATGTAGGTGTAGTATTAGAACAAAGAATTTTGTATTTTAGAGATGCTTCTAACAGGAACAATGAATGATATTATGAGTCAGACTGCATCGGTGTGAAACAGGAAATTTCATTATCTGATCGGACAGACTGTTGTCTTCACACTGGCATCATGTGATAGATTTCTCACCCTGGCTGACTTTTTCTCTTTTGCACTTGGGGAAAAAAAAAACGACAGATCACTTTCTCACCTGTGCCTGATGGCTGGGAATCGAACAGCATTTCAGTGGCCATCGATTCAGGATCAGTTCACACACACAGCGGCTCATATGGGCCGATGAGAATCGACCACTGCACACTTATCACACTGATATTTTCTAAATATTTGAACTTGTACATTGGAAACAGACATGCAATCTCTATGATAAAAAAAAATGGTTTTGTGACATTTCAAAAGAGCGTAACATTTGATAAAGTGATGCCACTTCAGATTGTCTTTTGATATGACTTCACAACCAGACCTATTTGACCTATTTGAGTCCCGACTGAGTCTGATGATATGTTTGCCAGAAACGGCTATTCAAAAATAAGAAATAATACTACATTTTTGCATTTTGATCATGATGCTGATCATAATGTGCTATGATGCTAAGGCATTTAGGGTTGTTTGTAATGCTTAGCTAGGATGTTGCTTACTTGATCGAGTTAGAAAAGAAAAAACAAAAAACACAACTCTATCACAAGTCTCTGTGATTTTATGGTTTCTGGATGTAGCAAGTTTCCTTACATTCTTAAATGGTCAGAAAACACGTTGGAACACTAATAATAGCACAACTCTTTTTAAAAAGACATGCAAATCTCAGAGAGTTTAGCATGGTAATATACATGGCAATGTTAATGTGTTTGGTCTTGGCAGAATAGATCTTCTACACTGCTGCCGAGACTTGCTACTGGCAATACATCCACAGACATGCTGCTGTGAGCATGTAGGAAATACTGCTGCTGCACATGTAACACATATAAAATAACCCCCATATATAATGTTATGGCAATGTTATAAATGCATCATAAATGCAATGTTATAAATGCATGATTCATTCATTCATTCATTCATTCATAATATATATGAAATCACCCCATTGCGGATCCATACAGGTGGAGCTGGGGAAGGTGGAGGGTTTCTGAAGCATGCTGCAACCGCTCTCACGGTACTTTGATGCCATATGGCGATCAGTCTGCGCAGTGCTGCTTCAAGTCAAACACACCTAATATGTACATGTATTTACATCGCTTTGACCATTCTCTGTAGACCCTGCCTTCTCACGCGCCATGATAGCTGGATTATGTACAATGCCTTCATGTTTTTGGTCAAACTACTTTTTGATCATTACCTTTGTCAAGTACCTGGATGTTTTAGGCAATATAGAAATCCTGGCCAGGATGCGTCTGGGAAAAATGGCACATATTGTGGTCATAGTAGATATTCTAAATATTTTTTTAAAACACTTTTGGTGTGGTGTGCAATGTGTGTGTTGTTGTTTATATCAAATTGAGTTACAACTTACTGGCCTGCACCATCTAGAGTTTCATGACAGAACTTTGTATTAAATGTTGTGGAGCAGTTTTGGCTTAAAATGTATAATACTTCAACAGTGTGTCAACAAGTCATTCTTAAAATAAGCATGCATTTATTATTATTATTATTAGTATTATTCATTTTTTTTTATTATTATTATTATTTAAATTATAGTTCATGTTTTTGTTTTCTAACTTAAAACTAAAAAGCTAGTTTAATGTGAAATAAAAGAAGTGTATAAAATTTAAGGCACAGTATTTGGCAACACTTTTCTTTGAAATAATTTTTTTAAAGCTTTTTTTTATTTTGTTTCATAACAAAGATCTGAATCAAATGTCATTTTTTTCAACGTGTGAAAGATTCTTCAGGACAGGGTTTTTTTTCCCCCCAACCTAACCCTGATTTTAAAATATAAATATCATCACCCATCATCCTTCACCAGCTTTTTAAAACCGGAGCCATAAACACATGCTGATAATCAGTGTCAGCATTAAATCTCATGCACACAGACACACATACACTCACACAAATGCACTGTACGGATGCTACGAGTATCAATCATCCTGACCTCCTTCTATCTTTTCCTCTGTCCTTGATTCACTACGCTGTTAGCAACACAGAATGTGTGCCTGCCCGCCATATGACATCTCACTGATGTGGTGCGTGTGTTTGTTTGGCAGGGTTATTTTGAGGCAGCAGCATCCATGCAGGGAACTGTCAGTGTAGGAGTGGTAATAAGCCTACGAGACTTTCAGAGCGTTCGCTTTTCTTTGGCAGAGATCCGTTCCTGTGCTGGTGGAGGGGGGAGCCGAGACATGTTGTACTTTGGGATTCTTCGTACACATTGCAAGTCAAACAGCGCTAACAGCAAACGGATAAGAAAGATGAAGTCTGAATGCGCCAAGACAAGCGTTGGAGCAATGTTGGATCTGAGGCGTGTCGCAAAGGCTTTGGGCCCTTCGCCGTCAACGTGGCTAGGGAGCAAGTGTGTGTTATATAGGTGTTGAACCCCCTTGTTGGGCTGTTAGATTAAATCTTAACACAGAATGAAGAAAAAAGCAATGGTGAAAGCAGTCTGAACACAGAAACTTTAACTCGGTTGTTAAAGCTTGAGAGGACACTAATCAAATGATTTTTTGCTAAATAAACGTACTGGAATAAGTTTTCTCAAAAAAAAACAAAAAAAAAACAGAAATGCTGCAAAATGACAACATGAAGTCCAGAAACTGTAGGGCAACCACTTTATAACTCATAAGCGCCACCTATGGGCCAGGTATTGAACTGCATTTAATAGTGGTCTTTTTTTTTTTGGCATTGAAGAGAATTACAATAAAACAGAATACCACAAAATTCAACTGTATAAATAACACAAAGTGTGTAATAAAAACAAATAAATGCATTAAATATATAAAAATTAAGAAAAAAAGTAATAAAACAGAATAAATAAAATAAACATAATTAATACATTTCAAAATCACATTTTCGCTTTCATTAAGATTAGAAAATCACTACATTGCAAAAATTATTTGTGTTGTGCCTGGTTAGGACACGAATGACACGAGGGGTGAAGAAATTATGACAGAAATTTTCATTTTTGGGTCAACTATCGAATCTCATGGCAATTCGCGAAACTATATCCATACTGCTTACACCCTACTGGCATGGTTTGTGTCTAGTTAAGGGATGGACCTTCATGCTTACATTATTCCTAAAAACTGTCGCTGTATCTCTTTTCAAAGGGTGCACCCTCTGTAGGTTGCACTTATCGACCACATATGTCATTGAAACGGCCTCATTTCAAAAAAGTAACCATTAAAATCCAAAGTAAGAAAGAAATGACAATAACCTTACAAGAAATAACAGTCAAATTTATAATGGTTACTTTTCTCAAATGACACATCCTTGATCTTTGTATGTGGCCAACATGTAACCTCTGGAGGGCGCAGCCTATGAAATGAGACATAGCTTGTGTGTTTCTGTACAAATCACATTGTAAAAATTCATCCAAAATTGCCATTGTTATCTGGGTAGATAATGTTTGAACAAAGTTGAGAACACAGCTGTCTTGTTAAAAAGTGAATTGTAGACATTAATGGCTCATTATGATCTATTAGCAGACTGCTGTAGTTGCCTCTCTGATAGTTTCAGCTTCGTACATCTGTTTCAGTAAGAGCCTTTTGATAACATAAATGTATTGCAAATCATCACCACCTATGCATTTCTAATAAAATATTAGATCAGCAGTTACAGGTGTCTTGAGATGTGCAATATAACACAACCAAAGGACCTTCACATTCAGCTCTTTGTCAGAAATGGACTGACAAAAGACATCATTTAACTCCACTCGTTCTTCAGATTAATGGATCCATCCGAAAAGCATTAATTCACATCATGCGGGCGAGACTTTTTTTTTTTTAATGAGATTAACTTTTGTTCGATATATTTGGTAGGTCCAGAAATGTCCCGGGGTTTCGAGCAGTAAATAATGGGTATATTACGAAATCACTGGCGAGCTCATCATTTTGATTACATGCATTTGTTCCGCATTTTTCATTCCTAGCTTCCTTCCTTTTGTAGAAAAATCTCCTTCATCTAACCATTTCATGTTCATAAATGACCAGGTTGTAAACATGGCTGCAACCATCCCAAATAGTTACGGAGTAGAAAATTTCCAAAAAACAGAAAGGAAAGTGTAATTTGCACAAATTCAATTGTGTTTGAGCCTTATTTGCTATTAACCACCACAGTCTGCATTTGCAGTTCATCTGACAGTCAGCAATAGGTGTTAAACTAAATCCCTTGCAATGTGTTCATTTGTGTTCCAGTAATTAGAATATTCATTAGTGTGATTTGCATTGATTAAGTTTGATTTATGCAAGTATGTCATCAGCAAAAAAAAAAGATGCGGTGAGGCTGATTAGTTAAAATGACAGCCTATACAAGCCTATAAGTCTAAAAACCAAGTAGCATACGCTATAATTCAAGCACAACATCACGGCCGAATAAACACGGCACATAAGTCTTACTATCTCACGCCAACGCTAATAAATTATCATTGTCATGCAAAACTGTTTGCTAATAATTTATAAATAAACGGAAACCGCATAGCGAAGTGAATAAAGTGAACATGAAAGATGCTATGGGAGTTGTAGTGAAAATTGAAGATGCATATGGGGAGTTGTGCATGTTACTTTGACCTAAACCAGAAAGTAGTGTTTGTTTGTTGATTATGCACACATGTTGAACGAAGATGATCACCAGCTAGGCTCAATCTTTCCTCTCGATACTAGTCTCTCTCCTGCAGAGAAGTCTATAATCAGGCCAAGGGTAGAGAGTGTGTGTGTGTGAGCATGGGTGGGTGGGTGTGTGGATGTCTCGGATAGACGTGGCTGTGTAAAAGGTTTTTTGGGTGAGTGGACAGGAAAAAAAGGAAACAAGGGTGATCAAGAAAGGAAGAGAGCACACAGGGACAGAGAGAGAGATTTATAGCATGCCTAGACTAAAAGCACTTGGGAAATTATGCAAAATTGCAGCTCAAAAACACTCAGCAAGTAGCACACCGAGCAGTTGGAATATTTCTAATGAGCACTAAATTAACGCCATGATGTCTGCTGATGGATTTGAGACAGACATTAACCTGCAATCAGACGTTTGAAATGAGCAACAGCCGTACCTGGAGAAAATCACATCTATATTAACATTTGAGTGTCAACACTGTGATTAAATGCCTTTATTAATAAAAACGTCTGTCTGATTAGAATGCCGGCTGAAGGAAGCATTTTGTGCGCGCATGCATATGCAGGTATTCATCATAAAGAACAATTGTTTTACCATTTCAGATGGCAGATACGGATTTCAAATGCCACTTAAGTAAGCAACCACCCCATTTACTTTATTGCATATCAAAATGAACACATTGTAAACCCTAATAAGTTCACAGAACTCAAAAAATATTTTGTAACAGATTACACAAAAAAATTTAAGTGATGTTTTCAAATGTTTTAAGTTTACATGAAATAAAAATTACATTTCCAGTTGCCTTAAATTATCTAAATATTATCTTATAAATATTGATATTTCTGAACTTAGAAATAGGGAGTAATTCACTAAAAATATTCACTATTTTCCAACCCTTATAATGTGAGAAATACACTCAAATGTAACTACTAATGTAGTTATCAAAAGACTCACATAATACTTGCATATTATTATTCAAACATCATGCAGTATATATAGCCTTTAAGTTTTGCTTTCCATCCTCACGGCCTAACCACAGGCTCTACCTCTTCACCACAACGGTAACACTACAAAACTAACATAACAGAAACATATGTAAATCCTAAGATAACACAACATTTAAGTACTAACTTATGTCTTTCTATGTTATTCTTATGTAAAAACACACAAAATAGCACCCAATTTCTATCTACATTTATTTTCCTTGTTGGCTGATGCAATGCATGCTGGGAACTTGAAAATGCAATAATTTTAAGTTCACCTCACTACCAACAGCATTTTGAGTTTACAGAACTTATTTCAATTAAGTCCAATGAACTTTCATTATTATTTGAGTGAAATTAACTTTCATTTTTTTATTAATTTCACTGTTGGGTTTTACAGTGCAGTATGACATGGCCTTTCCATCCAAACCACCATTTTCAAAAGTTGGGGGCTTGCAAAATCACCCCAAACTGGGAAAGGAACTGAACATCATTTTGCACCAAATAAATGCTGCTGACCCAAATGAATCCCAAAACCACAGGATAACTATTATTATCTATGATAGCTAAGTGAAAGCAAACTTGTCATTTGTCAGTTGTCAAGGCACTTTTATCCAAAGTATATTCCCTGGATTAACCTGGGATGTTTTGGTTAAAGAGACCTAAAATTGCAAATTCCGTCATCATGTACACAACTTCATGTTAATTCAGACCTGTATGAGTGTTTGACACACATTTCTCAGTACATTGAAAGTCAGTGAGGCCAATATTGCTTTGGACCCCAATGACTTTGATTGTATAGAGAAAAACAGTTGCAACATTCTTAAAAAAATTGCTTATTTTAAGTCATACAGGTTTGAAATGACACAAGGGTGAGGAAATGATGACAGAATTTGCATTTTTGGTCAACTATCCAATCTCATGGCAATTCATAACTATTTTTCATTTTTGCGTATTGGTGGCTATTTTGTAATCGCATTCATATGTTTTCATACGATCTGCTTACATCTCACTGACGGTTAGGAATTTGCATTTTGTGACCTTCATGCTTACCTTTTTGAAAAAACTGTTGCTGCATCTCGTCTCAAAGGCTGCGCCCTCTGCAGGTCACACTTATCGACCATCTATGTCATTAAACTGGCTAATTTCAGAAAAAAAAGTACCCATTGACTAACAAGACAGAAATTACAATAATTTACGCCTCACAAGAAAAACGTCAATTTTACAGTGTTTACTTTTCTCAAATGGCACATCCTTGATCTTTGTATGTGACCTCTGGAGGGTGCATCCTATGAAATGAGACACAGCTTATATGTTTCTATATGAATCACATTGTACAAATTCTTCCGAAATTGCCATTATGTTTTGGAACTATCTATTTAAGGACACATTGGTGAAAACTCATATACGTCTTGTGGGATTCGAACCCATAACCTTTTGGTTTCCAGCCCAGATTGCCACATCTTTTGCAACTAGTACCGATAACCTCAAAAACTCAACCCTAAGCCTTACCTCTGCTCTAACTTCCAGGTGTCACAGTTTGTCAAAAGCAGTCCCACATCCTCAGACACACATATAAGTCCACTCACCGCCATCGTCCTCATCAAAGGAGTTCATGCAGGGGAAGTAGATGGCCAGGGCCTCAAAGGAAGCGGACAAGCTGATGCGACTCTGCGAACGCTCCATGTAAAGGCCCGGCGTAGGTGCCGGCGCCGTGTCCACCGGTTTGGGCAGGCGCGCCTGGGCATTCTTCACGCGGAGCACAGCACGCGGCGTCTTGGCTAACTTTCACCGGCCCCTTCGCCAGCCCCGTACAAGACAGAAAAACAAACACCAAAGCACCCTTGTAAGTCCCTGTGGACCTGGTTTGGGTTCAAGAATAATGTTGTGAAGATGTGATGTCCAGAGTTTCTGGTGTCTGCAATGTCCTTATTTTGTTTTGTTTTTGTCCAGGTCTTCAGGACTGAAAATTAGGATGGATGGAGTCTCATCCCAAAGGCTGATGTCTCAGAGCTGTGCTGGATCTGCTTCAGAGAGCATGATCTGTTGCTCTTCCCTGTCTAGCTGATCCCTCACTTGGCTGTGCAGTGGATGGATGGACGGATGGATGGATGGATGGATAGTATATAATGCCGTTTGTCTGTGTGTGTGTGAGATAGAGAAGAGGAGAAATGAAGAGAGAGAAGGAGAGATGGGATTGAAGAGACAGACGGAGAGAGAGAGACGGGGAGAAAAGGTGCTCACTGTTCTAACAGTCTGAGGCTGATTCACTTCATTCAGCGCTGAGCTCTTTGTGGAGACAAAAAGTGGGAGGAGAGACCCGAGAGCTGTTGCTGGGATTCAGGATACTGGCGAATCACAGGCTAGATGTCAGGATGTGGGCGTGGCCACCGTCTACAGGCACAATAGCTGTGAATATCTTTCATCCTTCACAGACATCGACCGTCTCGCTCTCTCTCCACTGACACGGTGAAGTGGAAATCTTGAAACATTGGAAAGCTGATAGATTTCAGACATGGTTTGATTGCAGCATGTTTTTGCCTCTCTCTTTCCAAACAAACCTGATTGTTTTAACAGTAAATCACACACATTCACCAGAAACTGCAACAGCTGGCTATATATTAAGACCTATCAAATCAATAATGTTGTGAATATTAATATCAAATAAATGTAATCAATTCAAGCATGAAGAAAAGTAATCTCACATTAGTTTTTTGTAAAACATATTTGTACAAAGACAATGCACTTACAATATAAATACAGCAAGACATCATGGAAAGTTTAGAAATAGAAATGTGAAACTTGTATTTTTGTGTTTAATTCTTTAATGCAAAAAAGGTTATTTGTAGTGTTGTTATTGTTAATTAAAACTATTCAAAATTGTTTTTCATTAACTGAAATAAAGCTAAAACAAAGTAAAATACAAATATTTGATTAAAAAAATACTGTCTTGACAGTTGACAATTAACTGAAATAAAATAAGTTGAAGTACAAACATTACTAAAACTGAAATAAAAATAAATTAAAACCAATAAAAATAATAAAGTGCATAAAATTTAAAAAAATTAAAATGAAAACTGAAAATATAAAACTGGATGTCCTTAGTATCGTTAATATATGACTACCATCTGGAAGTTACCAGGTTTGCCTGTTTTATATATACATTTATATGTTTTTTTAAAACTGAGAAATGATAGAAACAGCATCAACAAACAGGGCATATTGCATTTGACTTGAACATAGTATGTTGTGAATTAAAGTACAAGTAAATAGCAACAAAATGACACTAAAATGCCCACATTTGACAGCACCTGTGGGTTTCAGCTGTATTTAACCCACAATATTTCTTTAAGAAGCTGAATAAAAGAATGACACTGCCTGCTGAGAACAGTCATCTTCTGTTAAAGATGCATTTTGTCTTCTGTGTGTCTGGCAGGAGTGTGTGTGTGTGTGTGTGTGTGTGTGTGTGTGTGTGTGTGTGTGTGTGTGTGTGTGTGTGTGTGTGTGTGTGTGTGTGTGTGTGTGTGTGTGTGTCTGAGAGGGCTGAAAATGTCACCTGTGCCCCCTCAATGAAAACAATCACAACTCTACTGCAAATAACAAACGCAGGAAAATCACTCATAGTTATGAACGCCTCATAACCGATGCTGACAATCTCGCTCTCTCTCAAATGTGCATCCTGTCAGTTTTTGCGTATAGATTGAGTCTTTATATGGTTTAACCTCAGCAGGTTTAGCAGAGTTCATCTGACTGTATGCTAACCCTCACTTTGGCTGTATGCAAGTTTTTGAAGGATTTACTAGATTTTTACATTTTCAGAAGGAAGTAGTGCACATTGCAATGTGGTTGCTAAGGTGTTCTGAGTGGCTGTTGCCAAGTTGCTATGTGATAACTGCCATCTATTAGCAAATACCACAAATTACTATAATACATTTCTGTGCATTTCAGTACCATATTCAAAGTATTTCACAGCATTATCATCTGATACCATCACTGTACCATCATTCAGTCACAAAAAGCATCAGAGAGGAACATGATATTGCCATTAGCTTTGAACATGTACAACGTTATTCTTGGACGTACCTTGGAGCATTGTTTTTAATTTTAGCTAAAATTAAGAATAAAATTAAGAATAAGAATGGTTTTCATTCATTGAAAAACAGTTAAAATAAATTATATATACATTAATCAGTTTATAAATAAAATTAATCATTATAAATATTAAATGAAAAATGTTATATGTTGTATTGGCATCTAACTGAAGTAAAATAAATGCAAGTACAAAAAAAAGTACAAAAATTATTATACTGAAATAAAAAAAAAAAGGCAAAAATGTGAGTTTTCTGTTAGGATGTGGATTATGATATGGTTTTAGTGTTTATAACAATCAAAGTGTCTATTTAAATAGTGTGTGTGTTTATTAGGACGGCTTGTTCGTTGTATTGTAGCCAATGGCAGTTGTGCTGGTTCTTGTTCATTGCTTCACTGACCTTTTAACATGTTGTTCCATCTACCAGCGGGACCCTGGGGAAGGGGCCGTCTCACGGTGATGACATCTTAAGTGCGAGACACCAATGAAACCTGACAGATGCAGAGAGTAAAAGTGAACACAAGTTTTTGCATGTGTGTGAAAGAGAGAACATACAGGAGGAAGAAAGACGGTCAAATTAGGGCAGGATTGTTCTCTCTGTTCCAGAAACAACATGTACTTGCAACAGTTGACACCCCTTCTGTTCAAAGCCCATGGCAGAAACCCATGATCATGCTGTAAATATTCCAAAAGAGGGTAAGACCATTGTAATTTGTGTTTTTTTTTTTTCTGCGATGCACAGAAACCCACTTACACTATTATATGATCAGTAGTTCATCAAAGCCTTCAAATGTGGCCTTTTCCTTATTTCATTTAAATGAAGACTATATTATTGGTTAAATTAGGCTGTTCAAAATAATACACTTACAAAAAAAAAAAAAACTGTTCCTTAAAGGGGTCATTGCTAAAAAGAGCATTATTTTGTGTATTTGGTGTAATGAAATGTGTGTATGCGGTTTAAGGTTAAAAAACACATTATTTTCCACGTGCTGTACATTATTGTTGCTCCTCTATGCCCCGCCTTTCTGAAACAAGTTGATTTTTACAAAGCTCATCGTTCTGAAAAGTGAGGTGTATGCTGATTGGCCAGCTATACAGTGTGTGTTGTGATTGGGCGAATACCTCAAGCGTGTGACGGAAATGTTACGCCGCTTAACATAGTGTGATACCGTCTCCCGGCACTATGAGACAAAACAATAAAAGCCATTATAAACGAGGCAATTGTTGCATCCAGTGGGGACATAATTACTGATTATAATAACTTATACTGTCTTTTTACGCGTTGCTTGTAGACCATGAACATGTTTGCGGTGTTCTCGTTGCATTTTCACAGCTTTAGGTGTCCACAATATTTTGAGTGCTTCAAAAACAGTGAGTGAATCATTTTGCGAAGCTATTTGTTCAATTGATTTGTCTTTGATTTAATAACAAATGACTCTTATGAACCGGCTATTTGAATGATTCACTAACTCAGGAGTTACCGTTAGAATCAGTCTGAGAGCTGAATTAAGTTGTCATTGTTTCTAGTGATGGAATATAACTTATAGGTAGTCTTTTGGAATGTTGATTATAAAGTACTGAACGTAAAAATATTGTGCCTATTTTGATTTCGTATTTGATTTGATTTTTGTGTAACTGCATAGCGGCCTCCGTAGTCTAGGTGATTTTTGTTATGTTTCATTCAGAAACATGTTTTATCCTGGTCAGTAATATTAAGAACAAATGAATGATGTTTGATGCAATGATCATAATATATTGTATATTTCGCAGTTTTTACTTTATTCAGCTGATGCCTGCCTGCACAATCCAAGTGGAAGCAAAAGCTTTTCCTGGTAGCAGAGCACATACTTAGAAACGTAACAGCAGGTGACAACAGCAGGTTTATTTTTTTCATTTCACTGGCGTACAAACACATCCTGCACTATTATCCTGTCTGTAAAAATAGAGATGTATATCTGAAACAGAACTTTTACATTTTTTATCTCAGAAGTAATAAATACTAAGTGAATCAAAGCAAATTAGTGAATGATATATATAATCCAGAAGTAAATGACACAATCAAAATAATCTTACATTTGCAAGCCCTTGGATTTTGTACTAGCAGCAGTAACTTTGATGTTACGGCTGCAGAACGGATCATTTTAGGTGACTGCAATGCATCAGGGAGATGTTTGAACACGTGACGTGGACACACGTGTTGAGGATGTGTTGTTCCACGTTCATGAGCTGCATTGAAATTCTGGGTTGCATGATGGAAGGACGATAGGGCAACACTTTTAGGTTTTAGTGTGCTTTTGTGAAGGCACAGAAAGCATTTCTGATGCCATTAAAGCAAACAGTTCTCACCCTCATGTCTTTCCAAATCTGTATTCTCTTATTTTTCTGTGGAAAAGAAAGGAGAAGCTTCATGCAGCTCTTTGCAATAAGTGAACATAGATAGCATCTCAGATCATTTGGTCTTGGAAGAATTTAATGAGAAATATTTGAGGTCTTATTGAGATCTGACTTTTATGGAAGCTTTAAGCCAAAAATAGGGAAAAAAGAAAAAAGTAATATTTTTTAAGTAAGTATTTTTATCTCACAATTCTGACTTTTGTTCTTACAATTCTGAGCTAAAAATGTCTGAATTGTGAGATATAAACTCAGAATACGAGATATAAACAGAATTGCAAAACAAAAGTCTGAATTGCGAGCTATAAAGTCAGAATTGCAAGATTCAAACTCAGAATTATGAAATATAAATAGAAAATTATGAAATATAAACTCAGAATTGCAAAATATGAGTTGAGATATAAATTCAGAATTGTGAGAAAAGTCAGAATTACAAGATGTGAACTCAAAATTATGAGTTTATAACTTGCTATTGTTAGATATAAACTCCCAGATTGTGAAAAAAAAAAAATCAGAACTGTGAGATAAGAACTTGTGATAACATTTCTATATTTTTTTTTTATAATATAATGGAAAATAAATGTCCATAGGCTTTTAATTGCAGACTTTAGTATCTCGGTAAACTTAAGCACATTGTTGAGTTGTTGAGATGTCTATTGTTGAGACACATTTTAGATTACGGAAGTGTTTATTTTTTTCTCTCTCTCTCTTCTTAGGTAAAAAATCTGAAAATCAGGCCACATACAGACACTTTGACCTCCATCATTGCTGCCTAGGAGAAACAACTGAGATATGAAAGAAATCTCATTTGTGATATTTCTTCTCTGTGGAGCAGCGCAGTGTGGATGGCCTATATTTTCTGGTCCAATTGACTGCATTTTTTATTAACATACTGTCTTATTCTGAAAGCAACTTGTAAAAGTGGAGCTCAACTGACATCCAGGTCGAGCTGATGGCCAGGAAACCTTAATTTGCAGACTAATTTTCAGCCACCAGCATATCCGTTTAGTGCGGCGGCCCACGGTTTGCCAATTACTTAATAGTGCTTCAATAAAGGTAATTACAGTAAATATATGGTTATTAGATTAAAAAAGGGGCCCTCACTGTTAAAAGTGCCACACACACAAACCCAAGTGATTGTATGGTTCTTTTTAGGGGCGTGTCGTATTGAAGCTTTGCTTGATCACATCATTTTACCAACTAAGCAAAAGCGCTCAGTCTATCACAGAATTGCAAAATCCACTTACCGGATTTACAAAGCACCGTGTCCACAGGCCAATCCTTCTAACAGCTTTTAACATCAACATAGTGCTACACGTTTATCTGTCTCGCTCTCTCTTGTTTTCTAATACATGCTAACTTCCACTTATATACTTCAGCCCTGTGTTTTGGTGTTTAACTTCAATTGGAGCATGTTTGTTGTAATGTCATGTGGGTCGCCATAAAATTTCAGATTTACAATTGCACAAAAACCTACTTAGGTAAGATCTGGGATTAATTCGACAGATTTATGTTATTCCCTGCATGGCAAGCCTGCTTTTGGCATCTTAAAGGGATAGTTCGCCCAAAAATGACATTTTTGTTGTCATTTATTCATGTCCCATACAACATAGAATCACTGTATTACCTAAATCATAACTGCCAAAAACATCATATTGATTTTATCCAAATAGCTTATTTGTGAGACAAAACTTGCATTAGTCATGTCTGTCTAAAAAAAGACTTTTTGAACTGAACCTGCTGATTTGATAGACATAAACCCACTATCACGACCATGGCTGACTGATGCCCGTAAACATGAAACAGACGGGTGCTCTCCACAGGAAGTGGATGCAAGAGGCTAACCTCGATAGACCGTCTCAGGCTGTGTGGCATTTAGAGCTGTTTAGTTCAATGAGTCATGGGTAATTTCAGGTGTTTAATTTAAATGCACTCGACAGGAGGTGTAATGTCACTGATCTTCTCATTGAAGATGTTAAACTGAATCGATTCTCCGTTTGTGGTTTCTAAATTTTCCAAATTTAAAGCTATTCTTAGCCAGTCTGCCTACCGAACATATTGCAGCTCCAGGTCTTGATTTTTTTTAATACAAAAGTTTCCAAATGTCAACATGTTTTTATGACAACCCTAAAATCTAAATCCAACCAAATCTTATACATTTTGACAGCTTCCATTTAAATTACCTACTCTTTTGTAAATGGACTGGCATTAAAATAAAAATCTTCTTTGTGCTGTCAGCGTCCCAGTGTCTCAACAGATAAAACCCTCTTAAGCTGTCAGTTATAAATACTACTATACTACTGCTGGGGATGTTTTTTATTTGTTTGTTTCATCTCAAGGTATTTACTGATATTGTTGAAATATGCTGATTTTTTTTATTTTTATTTTTTTTGGTAAATAAGCAGTTTAATTGTGGGCATTTTTAGTGCTGGTGTTGTTATTGATAACTTAAATTAAAAATATTAAAAACTTTTTTGTGACTTAAAATAAAGCTGAGAAAATATAAATACAAATATTAGATGATACATTTTAAACAAATCAGAAATGTTGAAACTTAAATTAAAGTAAAATACTAAGTAAAATAAAACTAAAAAATAAAATGAAAATACATGAAATGTATTACTATTTATATATATGTATGTATACTATATATATATATATATAAAGTTGAAATCCATTTCATAGTCCATAATTCTAGATAGATAGATAGATAGATAGATAGATAGATAGATAGATAGATAGATAGATAGATAGATAGATAGATAGATAGATAGATAGAATGATGGAACGATAGAATGATAAATAGAACGATGAATGAATTGATGGATTCATGGATGGATGGATGGATGGATAGATAGATAGATAGATAGATAGATAGATAGATAGATAGATAGATAGATAGATAGATAGATAGATAGATAGATAGATAGATAGATAGATAGACTATAACAGTTTTAATAATTACAAAAAATGTGAATAAATGGTAAAATTGTAAATGTTGATTAAATAATGAGTGCTTGTTAAAAAAGTGTTAAATGTAACATTATTTGATGAAATTTTAAAGTTGAAATCCATTTCAATAAAAAAAACAGATTGTTCTTTATAGTTCTTTTTAGTTATTCTATTTAGTTATTCCATCAAATCCTTTGCTTTTCTTCCTGATATTTTCCAAATGCTTATTATGTAACAGCTTTTTGTTTAGACCCCGCATCATTTCAGTTATTGAAACACTGCTTAATCCTCAATCCTGTTGGCTTCACCCTGATTTTTTACGGTAATTCTCTAATCTTGTTATGTTGATGGCTGTGTGAGTTGAGCAACATGCACAGATGTAATCTCGCCTGTTTACTTCTGCTGTCTGTTTTTGTGTTGTTTCCAAGGGTACTGATGGTCTGAATGCTGGGCATCTCATAAAAAGCACTGCACATCCTCACACTGATCTACTCAATGTAGATTCATAGCAGCTCCTGCTCTAAAAAAAACGCTCCCACTTTTAGGACACTACCTTTGGTTGGCACACGAGAGACACACAAGAGAGTCCCCTTCGAGTCGGCCTATTTAAACACGTCCTACACCGAACTCAAGACTGGGTTACACAACACATCTGGAAGTTAGACAGACAGTGTGTTTATATTTGTAGCAAAACTAATAACTGCTCAGCCACGCATCTTGAAAACAATTTATGCTGATTTGCAAAAAGGACCTAATGTTGCCTTTGATGAGTTCAAATATATCAATAAAAAAACTCTCTATCTCTTAAAGTTTTTTTTTTTCAAAAACATTTTTCAAATTATATATTCAGTATACAAAAGCTTTAATGCATTATCAAAATAACCAAAGCTACTAAATGTCAAAGATTTCAAAATGTATCATTTAACTTATAAATCTGCAATGGAGTGAAAAAAAAAATGTTCAAAAAGTATTCAGAATGTAACATAAAGGAGTGGAAAAATGTTCAAATACTGTTTTTTCCCAAAACCTGTAATAAAAATAACAACAACAACATAACAACTCTAACCTTGAAATCAGGATTCAGAATCATTTATCCATGAAAAAATGGGACGAGAACTGAACAATTATCCAGGAATCCTGTCTTTGTGTCAGTTTTTTCTGGTGATTAAGGGATAATACAAGACTTTGTCACCTTACAAATGGCTTGTCAAAAGCAAAGATGCTATGAAATGCATCATATTTTGTGAGAAAAGGTGACATACTTGAACAAAACAAGCACTATTTTAGCAATCAGCTCTTCTAAATCAGTAAGAAACAAGTATTGGATTTAAATTAGCTGCTATTAAACATTAGCTGATTGTAAAGCCAGACAATGCAAACAACACTGAACCCCACTGACTTTCACTGTATGGACAAAAACAAGATTTTTATCTACGAAGAAAACAAAGTCATATAGGTTTAGAACGACATAAGGTTGAGGTTTTATTTTTGGGAATGTTAGGTGTGCAGCAGTAGTAATATGAGTGGATCTGTGCAGAAATGTTCAGAAGTGTTCTGCCAAAATGGAGAGCAAAATCAGTCTTTGTCAAGTGCTAATGGGAGTTGCTCCAAAATAGGCTCAGAGCACCTGTGTGTGTTTACATGTGCAATCAGTGCGCCTCTGAGATCCACCATGCCGCAGGACAGCAGCAGCTACTCACTTCCTGTGGATAACACATTTGTGAAACCAGGTCAAAAAAATAACTTCATGTTGCATTTGAAATTTGGATATGTACATTTAGATTCCAGATTTTTAACCTAAGAAGTTGGACCCAAGAAAATACATGAATTTCAATGCTTTCATGAATTCAGAATACCATACTATAACAGAGTAATATGCTAGTATAATATGTTCAAAATTAAATTGCCTATTGCCTACCAAATATTGCATAACATAAACGAAATACTTAAAAAATAGTATGTGCATTATGCAACATATTAGCATACTACATTCATTGCCGTCACATGACATGCATTATAATCCAGCAAATGGTATTTAAAATGGTTATTTTTAATTTTTGGTCTGATCTTCTGTAAAAGACTTAGCTTCGAGTAATTAGACTAGGAAGAGATTTTTAAAATTGTAAATATTATTGGTCACAGGTCACATCGAGCACATTGTATGAAGGGATAAATTATTTCACGTCTGCTTGTTTTAAACTGCACATTGTAGTTGCTTATTGAGTATATTTACAAATACAGAATTTGCAATGATATTGTTAACTAAAATCATAAAGCTGAAAAAAAAAAAAAAAACTTAACTTAGAAACTTAGAAAACCTGAAAAACAAAAATTAAAAATGACTTGGCTAATAATTGAAATAAGTTTAAATAATTGAATCATAAAATAATAATAAAAATGACAAGCGTACAAAATTACTAAAACTTAAAGTTTTAAAACGAACACTAAAAATTATAAAAATAAATTGTAATAAAGAAATATAGAAATAAATAACAGTGAGAAGGAGTAGCCTTTTGTGAAAGTACACTGAACACCTCATAGTGTGTCCCCAAGCCCACAACACCCACAAAAATAGAGAAAATGGTTGTGTCTAGCCTTATAATAATTAATTAATAAGGGGTTGAGAATGGATAAATTACACGAGCATCATTTTTTTTTTTTTATCTGTTTCCCGTCCGTCTGTTCCATTCAACATTTACAGAGGTCATCACCTTGCAATCAGGTAGTGGGTGTGTGCGTGTTTCTTGTCATCAAACAGCACAAAGTAATTAAATAGGTACCCAGGAGACACAATTCTCCAGCAGAACGAAATGAGGATGTCTCTGCCGATGTGTCCTTGTGACATCTTAGGTGGAACGGTGGAAGGAAGCGAGTGAGCGAGAGGGAGGGAGAGGTACGGCTGCATCTGGATGTTGAGCACTTGCTGATGTTGTGGGATTTGGGAGAGGAGCTAACATAAATCATTCGGCTGTAATGTGCACTTACTCTGGCTGTCTACAGTAAAGGTCGAGTGCTCTCTCTCTCTCTGTCTCGCTCGCTCTCGCTCTCCATGTTGGTGATAGTGCAAAGCAAAGGAGGGAGAAGAAACTGTGCTTTCATTAGCTGCTGTCTGAGGTGCAGATGTTGTAGTCTGCCTTCATTTGGCATTGGTTTGTCTTTAAGAGCCGCTCTCAACAGCTCTGTCTTTACCTTCACATCTCTAGAAAGCTCTTCAGCCCGAAGCTGCTCTTTCTTTAGTTTTTGTAACAAAAATTGGGTAACACCACTGATCTATAATACATATATAAGATCAGTGGGTAGCGCTAGTAAGGTTTATTAGTTAACATTAGTTAACTACTTTAGTTAACATGAACTTAGAATGAACAATACTTCTACAGCAACAGTATTTCTTTCTTTTTCCATTTTTTTTCCAAATTGTTCCAGTTCTATCTATCTATCTATCTATCTATCTATCTATCTATCTATCTATCTATCTATCTATCTATCTATCTATCTATCTATCTATCTATCCATCCATCCATCCATCCATCCATCCATCCATCCATGAATCCATCAATTCATTCATCGTTCTATTTATCATTCTATCGTTCCATCATTCTATTGTTGTATCTTTCATTCTATCAATCCGTCCATAAATCATCAATCCATCCAACATTCTATTTATCATTCAATCTGTCATTCTATCACTCTATCATTCTGTCAATCAAAGAAAAACTGACTGTAGAAGAAGATAGTTTACACTATAATACCTGCTGTAGCACCCCTTGAGGTGACGCTGAGAATGCGTAGTGTTTTTGCTTTGAGTTATGAGTTACGTTCTGGCAGATTTCAGAATGCATGAGTGTGGAAACAAGCTGTGTAAGAAATTTGCATATGTGTATTTCAGTATATTGTGACTTTGTTTTGGTTTAGAAGTAGAAACCAGTACAAACCATTTGATTAACATGAGCTGTGTGCAACTATTAGTCCACTGATAATATAGTTTCCTAGTTTGTTTGGATGTGCAGGAAATCAGTCTTCACCAAACGGCCATGTTTACAATAATGACCGAATTGGAACAGCTGGTTTACGCACACACACACACACACACACACACACACACACAAACAAAATGCATATTATTCACAGACGCAGCAGAATCATGCATCAGACTGACCTAGAAAACTGGAAAGCCATCATCATTCTCTGGCGCCTCTACAAAGAGCTCACAAGAATGTAGCAGCCACCTGCCCTTGACATAAGCAGAGAACATTGTGATCATAGAGCTCCATTAGTTCTGTCAGTCCATCCTGATATAATACACACTCCCTCACATACTGTAGATATGACAGCTGGAATTATTTTTTATATTTCCCATGCAAAATATGTCTTCAGTTCAGACTAATAATAAACTGAAGCAAGAATTTTGACAGTTTGTTTACAAACCATGTGATATCATAAAATTTTGTATTATTCGAAGACATATTAGCATTACGAAACAAAAAATATAAATATATATATAATGCTATCATATCTTTATTTACATATTGCATGTACATATATTATGATATTATAATATTATATAAATATTTTTGAATAATATGCCTGTAACAGGTTATTTAGGTTTATTTGTTTATTGTTTAATTAAGCTTGCTCATTTCCCCTATTTTTACAGTTAGCTTAACTTTGCCATCATCTAACACTCACTTAAACTTATTCTTTAAAAACATTAATAATTTAGTAGCACCATTAAATGCACATTTCAGGAAATATCAAAATAAAAATTCCATTTTTATATTGTTCATCTTATTTTATTAGAAAATTCACTTGATTCAATTGATTTTATTTTTTGTTTATTTAGACAAACTATGTTAGACTTTTAAAATAGAGTTTTAAATGATCATTTATTAGTAATTACCCAGAATTTTAATATTGGTTCATTTGTTCATCAATAATATTTTCACACTGAATTTTAAATATAGTAAATTATAATATTTTGGTCCCTAAATTCACTTAAAATATTTGAGTTTTTAATGTTTATTTAGATAAAATAGTATAGATTTTTAAATCACAATTGTAATCGATTATTTATTGGTTATTGGCCCAGAATTTTAATATTGGTGCATTTCTAATATTTGTAATACAGTACATTATAATATTTTAATGCCTTAATTCACTTAGAACATTTAATTTTAGTTTTTGTGTATAATTTGTTTAGACAAAAAAGTATATATTTTTAATAGATAGATAGATAGATAGATGCTTTGCAGTACAAGCTTTTACTAGAGTGTTATTCACAACAGATGCTATATGTCTCACAAACACCTGCTGAGGCCACCCTCTTTTGTTCCTGTGGTAACCTCATTTGTTGGTGCCTGCTCACATACTGAGTTGGTTTGAGCACATCCAAGGACAGCGATGCATGCAGGCTGTCTCTATTTACCAGCGACAACCAGAGAGAGAGAAGCAAATAACGCAGCCAGCTGTTTCCCACCGTGGGCCCACTACCTGCTGTAGTGTGAATTCATTTTACCAGGACATGCTGAGTCAGAAAGCAATTTACAGATGACGTCCCACCACTATATTTCTCTGGGAGGGCTGTGGGGCAGACATGTCTTATGGGATAAGCATTGACGATTTAGTTCAAAGATGGATATGTGTAAATAAATTCTCCATATTGCCTTTAGGAGCTGCTGAATATTTCATTTTGTATCTATTATTCTTTGCACTGCAGAATCAAAATTGTGGTTTTGATGACAAATGATATAAGATACTGTACAATCCTCCCTATGTGTTTAATGTTTAATGTAGATTTATAGTCTAAATGCTTTAGTTATAAACTAAAACACTCCTGCATTTATTGATGACATGCGGCAAGTTCTAAAATTGAATTTAAAAAACTTCATAACAAATTGACTTGACTTGGTTGTAAAAGGGATAGTCCACCTATTTCCATGAATGTTTTTAACCAAATAATTGTAGTTCCCATTAGCTATTTTTAAATCCAAAGCTGAGAATTTAACTTATGTGCAAAGTTGGAATATCATATTAAAAAATTGCAAATAAAGCTCTATTTCCATTCAGCGAGAGGAAGAGAACAACATTGTCACTTCCTGATAAACTGGTGCCAAATATCACTAAGAAAAAGGTAATTTGCTGCAGTAGGAGAAGCCACTTTGGGTCTTATTTCATATATAATAAATTACCTGTGCCTCAGCAGATGAAATGCAATAAACATGGACAGTTTTGGGAGGTAATTATACAGAACCACTTTGACGACAGACTTTGGCTCAGAGATTTAAGGGTGACCAAAATAACATTTCAGATATTGTGCAGCGAGATTGGTCTGCTGGTTAGTCCAGCAAAGTCACATTACTCTTTTAATACGCTTTGAGGAATTTTACTCGGTAAATATGTTTCTATCATAGTTTATGCACTCGTTTTCTTATCAATAAAAAATGTGCACACAGTTTTTATGCATATTTTTAGAATTTATGTGCATCTTTGCATTTCCATTTCATGTTTTTTAATGTGATATCCCAAAATGCGCATATAGGTGGATGGAAGTATAGCTATTGACTTCCATAGTATAGACAAAAATAAAATGGAAGTCAATGGGAAACAAAACTGTTTGGTTATCAACATTCTTTAAAATCTTATTTTTTGTTCCAGAGAAAAAAGTCATACAGGTTCAGAACAACACGAAGCTAAGTAAAAAATGACAGAATTTTTGTTTTTGGGTGAACTATTTTTGATAGGTTTTTTTTTTTTTTTGGAATAACATGCACTGATGAATTCTTTACAATAAGACCAAAGAAGTCGCATTAGGAAAGGAAATAGTGTTCATTTTGAATTCATGTTGTGTATTTTTAAGTAATCTGATTCTTGTATCTGATATGTGCAAGTGTATAGACGTATTATGTGATGACTTGTGCAGAAACTCTCTGTTCCTCGCTTCATTTGCCAACCACAAGTTCTTGGCACTCGTTTTAACAGTGCCATCGGTTTCCTCCAGTACACATCAACCTAGATTGCTGAAAATGGAGCAGCCTGCTGCCAGTTAATATAGAAATTGGGGCTCAGAGGACGATGCCATGTCTTTCATATCTGATATCCTCGGCTAATCATTAAAACGTGGAGGATGGAGGACAGGCTAAGTGTGTCAAGCATCGGTTCACATCCTAAGACAATGTTAAACAGAGAGGCAGTTATTGGACTGAAGCTGAAGTACAGTCCCATTACTTAATTGAAGTCAATTAAATGCTTAGACTGTAAAGAAGCACTAAAGAAGATGTAGTTAGGAAACAATAATGATTTCATTTGTACTAAGGAGATTTTTCAGACGACCACCTGTTTTTCAATACTCCTTGGCACTTATCGATCAACTTTAATTTTTTTTAAGTCAGTTCATCCTTTAAGTATTTCTTGCTCACTTTTTTCCAAGGAAAATCCTGGAGTTCATGTAAATGTGCTGTATGTCATTTATTGTATAAAACACCATAATATGTTTGTAAATATTTGGGCCACATGCTTGTTTCTACAGCCAGTTATTTTGCTTTGAAATGTGTGTTCCGTGTCAGAATATCTGTTTTTGTTTTGGTCTGTGTGATTCCGCCCACGTCCAGTTTACCCAATAGAATTTTGACACCACAGGTTGCCAGTTGGTAGAAAACAAAACTTATTACAGACATGGAAACCAGCAAAATTAACTGGGTCAGAGATTGCAGATTCTACCTGACCTAAAAAGCCTGGCCATCCATCTAAAAAACTCTATAAGCTTGAAAACTATAAAAAATCAGTTCATCAACTTATAGTATAAGGCTCATCACCTTTCATTGTCAACTGCGTTTGTTCTAGAGCGTCACGTCTGAGAAGGAGGGAGTGGGAGAAATAATTTACTATCTCTTCAATATTTTGAATTTCAACTGCTAGCTCATTAAAACAGATTATTAAAGTATGTTTTGTATACTATTTCAGTTGTTCTACTTCAAAATATAATGTTTAATTCAATGTGTTACTTGCCATTTCTTTGTACACTACTTATTTGTAAAATTTACTACAATATCAGGGTGAAAATTGTATCAAAGTAAATCTTACACCAGTTTTTTTCGGTATAAAATTCAGAAACAACCTGCAGTTTTTCATTCTTTTGTAAAGTAATTATTACATTGCATCATTGGTTGCAGCTGCAGGTGTAAATGATTATGAGAAATGCTCAGAAAAAAAAAAAAACAGTTATAAAATTGCATGCTTGACTGAAATGTAAGCCATTAATCACATAGAATTGCACTAATGACCATTCAGAATGCAGTAACACCCTGGCAACCACCTAGCAACCACCCAGAACACTCAAGCAACTGCATGGCAATGTACTGAGAACCACAGTAAGTGAGTTTTGCATTAGCAGGCACCATTCATCTTTCGTTCAGAAAATGTACAAATCTAGTTTCTCATTCATGTTTCATGCTGGGATGATATATGCCACTCTGCCGTGCTTTGCTCCTTCATTTCAGTTGTTTGGCTGTCAGTAATGCATGTTCATTTCTATCCAGGGAATGATTAGATACTAAAAATGGCAAGCTAACATAAAGACTATATTGTGTGGTAGTATAGTTCTTTCCTTTCTCTCCATGCATGGTAAAGAATCTCCACCTCTCTCCATTATATAGCTGAACAATTGATGTCTGCTATTGTCCAAGACTATTATGTTCACGCTCCAACATGAGAGGCATACAGTGTCTTGTGAGGCAGTTCATTTCTTGAATACATATTTAACAGGCCTTTATTTCAAAAAAGACTGAAGGGAAAAGGTTCTGAGGTTTAGATCACCAGTATCTTCTACAAGACAGTTTTTACGTTAACTAAGGAAAATGCAAGTGACTGTGCAAAAGCCGCGATGTTAGGGTGTTGTGAGTGAAAACATCTCAATAATCCACAAGTAATCCACAAAACTCCATCAACTAACTTCTTGTGAAGTAAAAAACTGTTTGTAAGGAACAATTCCATCATTAAGTCAGCCTACAGACTTCAGTGTAAATATTGCATCAAAATCAAACCAATTTGAGCGCAATTTAATACCGTATGATTGCAACCACTCTAAGTTTGTCTGCCTTGGGAAAGCTAGTGCGTCTCGGACATAGTGATAACACTCATTGCCTTCTCTAGTGCAGCTCAACCAGGTCTCGTCCCATTCATCGGTATTTGTGACATCACAAATCCCAGAAGAAAATGCGTTGTAGTCCAAATGAGTCATTCGTTGTAGTTTTTGAAAAGTGATTTTTATTAAATAAGACATCTCCTTTTGAAGTGGACTTTGAGCTTTGTTACTTTGCAGATCTTTTTTATGCTCAAACAGCAACATTACAGACTAACTAAAGTTGAAAAAGTGAAAAAGCATAATAGGACCCTTTTAAACCATCACTTCTGGCCAGAGCTGATCCTCCTTATACACAAAATACGCAAGTTGCGTAGGGCCCCCCTTGCTCTCAAAGATGACTTAATTTTAGTTTTGTTTTTGAATTTGGCCAGTGGTTATGAATTGTTTTTTGATAATTTTTTTTTTATGTGCTGTTGCCCTTTCTACGTAAAAATCAGTCAAAATCATGTTATGTGAATTTCGTACAGTCTTGCTCAATACTAAAAAAATCAGTTGAAAGCGTACCGAGCCGTGGAAGAGACACTGTTTCTCAAGCGCCTTCCACGAGCACGATTCCTGACGGTGTGAAACATGGACAAATGTATTTCATTCATTCATTCATAACCACTCATACCCCACTCCAAATTATGGATTTGTTTCTTACCTGCAGGGGTATTTTTTTCTTTTTTTTTTCTTTCTCAAAACGTTAATTCATGGACTGGAGTGGTGTGGATTACTTGTGGATTATTGTGATATTTTTTAGGTGTTTGGACTCTCAGTCTGACGGCACCCATTCACTGCAGAGGATCCATTGGTGAGAGATGTAATGCAACATTTCTCCAAATCTGTTTTGATGAAGAAACAAATTCATCCACAGATCGGATGGCCTGATGGTGAGTAAATTTTCAACAAATTTTTGGGTGAACTATTCCTTTGAAACTAGAGTTAGGGGTTTGTCAGTTTCTGGGCTTGACAACCAAAATTTACTTACAGATGTGAGTCTCGAAATGTCTCCTTCACACAACAGTAGCGTCTCGAATACTGTCTGTATGAACTGAGTCAAGCCCATATTCCTTACCGGTAACCATAGCAACAGTGACCAAAGTAATATCAAAGATGGCGACGTCCATAAAACTGAAAGACTTATCACTTTCTCGCTGTATGATGTGACAGACAACCAGTTGTCCGTCCTCTTCCGTTCACACAGCGCGGGTTTTCTGAGAATGCGGTTGTGAGTCCTGAAAATAACCATACTGTGTGAACGGACTCAAATATAAGACTGACATCTGTATTCTGCTGCTATCAGGGTTCCCACGGGTCCTTGAAATCCTTGAAAGTGTGTGAATCTGATTTTTTTTTTTTTTTATGTCAATTAATTTTAAAATGTTATTTATTCCTGTGATTCAAAGCTGAATTTTCAGCATCATTACTCCAGTCTTTAGTGGGATCATTCTAATATGCTGATTTGCTGCTCAAGAAACATTTCTGATTATCAATATAGAAAACAGTTGTGCTTATTCTTTTTTTTTTTTTTTTTTTTTTTTTTGGAAACCATAGTATATTACCATTAAATAAATACAATAATTTTTTTCATAAATACTTTTATTCAACAAGGACAAATTAAATTAATCAAAAGGTGACAGTAAAGACATTTATATTAATGTTACAAAATATTTTATTTCAAATAAATGCTGTTCATTTTGAAATATATTTATGCTGAAATTTATGCTGCAAAGTAAAATTACCATGATTTACACAAAAATATTAAGCAGAAAAAATGTGTTCCATATTGATAATAATAAGAACTGTTATTAATGATGGAGCACTAATAATCATAAACGAGCAGCAAATCAGCATATTAGAATGATTTCTGAAGGATCATGTGACACTGAAGACTGGAGTAATGATGCTGAAAATTCAGATTTGATCACAGGAGTAAATTACAGTTTAACAGATATTCACATAGAAAACATTTATTATAAATTTAAATAATATTTCTCAATATTACTATTACTGCAGCCTTAGTGACCAGAATATACTTGTTTCAAAAACATTAAGAAAACTTTTGATGATTAGATTTGATGACACCTGCAGAAAACCTGTTTCAATAAAATCCATGCAAAAGTTACTATCAGATCATTTTAGAATACAGCATAGGATGTACTGAATATTCTTAAATTTTATGCAAAACAAAAATATGACAATTAGAATATAAGGTCTCTGTCATATGGCCAAAAATAAAGGCAAAAAAAAAAATATAAATAAATAAAAAAAAATAAAAAAAACTTTTTTTTGCATAGTTGTGTTTGACACATGAAACCTGTAACAATGTATCTTACAAAGTAACACAATAACCTTGCTCTCACTTGAAATGTGTTCCCACATTAAGTCCTTGAATTTGAGGGTACTGGACCTGGAAAGTCCTTGAAAGTTCCTTGAATTTGAAGTTAACCCTGTGCTATGTGAAAGTGGCCTATTAGATTGAATTTAAATTTAGAAATTTAAAGAAAAAAAAGTGACAATTAGAAATGTTGCAGAAGTAGCCTACTAATATTACTAAAACTAAAATAATAAGAAATTAAACCTATAAATAATAAAAACTGATAAAAATGACAAAATCACACAACATAATTATTAATAATTAAATTGGAAACTTAAAATATAAAAATAAAAACTATTAAAATTTTAATAAATAGTATAATAGTATATGACTTATACTAAAATAACACTGTTGTCTCTAACCATAAAGTATAAACAGAAATAATCATGATGCTTGCCTCTGTCATATAGGCTAGCTTTTGTGCAGAGCTTTCATTAAAAAGAACAACAACACATACAGCGATATACTGTATGTCTTTGATTTATGAATAGGTGACAAAGTCAGCATCAATACATGCTTCCATTGCTTAACAAATAAATCTGCTTGAACATGCCTTAAGCAGGTCTGTACAGATTTCCCTGGAGACTCGCAGCTATAGATATTATTCTCAAGTCCCTTTAGGGAACACAGACTGTACGGCAGCCTCTTTTGTGCTGGATTTTTTTTTTTAAGGCTTATTTCAATACATTGCTTCTAGGCACTCAAAATAACTTTTTTTCTCATTTGTATCATTTATATCAACATTTATCTATTAAATAGTTTACAAATTTTAGACATTAGGCTTCAGAATGTATTTAGCTTCTTTTATTTGAAAGATAAGCTTAGATTATAAATGAGTGTTCATAATAATAATGACCATGTTCAGTTCTTCCATGCTTCTTTTTCAGTCATCTGATTTACTGTCCCAAAATAACCCAGCCTCATTTTGGGTCTGAGTCATACATGATATAGCACCTCTAAAGATTTGAACTGGTTTATGAAACAGTCTTACTCATTGCTGTATCTGTTTCATTGAACATTGAGGTTTTTTTTTTTTTTCAAAACCTGGAGAAAATATATTTAGTTATTCTTCATGCACCAAATTTGGTTGCTCTACTTTGTTGTACAAGTGGATGACTGAGTAGAACGTGGTAATTTCTCACATGCATGCATGAAATTACAAAAAGGACATTAATCACACTAGCAAGCAAGGTGTGAATGATGTGTGTGATGGACAAAACTCTGTGTGACCTGGCTTTTAAAGTTTAAAGGTCATGCTGATAATTCCAATTCTAAATTAATGAAGTGGATGCTTAATTGATTACCTGATAGAACCATTGATTTTCTTGCTGCAGATAATCAGAAAATCATTGGAATTGATATGCTATGCTTTTAATTCCAGGCCTTGCATCAAGTCATGTGCTTTATAATGAAAGAGCGGAGTATAAGAGCATGAAGACTCTGACACTGAAGACTGAAAAGCTTTTTATATGAGGAGACGGGCATGCAAATATATATATATATATATATATATATTATATATATATAATATATATATATATATATATATATATTATATATATATATTATATATATATATATATATATATATAAATACAATAAAAAATAAAAAATAAAATCAGTTCAATGCAAAATTCCAGCTATGTTTGTGGCACAACGCATGCAGAAACATCACCTTCAAAAGGTCTATGCATGTTTATTTTGATTGCATTAAACATATTCCGTCTGACATCTTTTTATTTTTCTTTTAAAGCTTTAGTATTAAAGGAGCATAATACCTGGGAACCTACAAACTGAGGGAAAACATTGTCAGCACTTGATTGTAATGCATGATGCCTACATGAGTAAACCTGCCCTATGAATGCAAAGTTGCAATGCTACGCATTTTTGTTTAACAAAGGAAAATCTAGTTAGCTCATTGTTGTGACTTGACGTCATACCATTTATAAAAATGGCCTAGACACTAACAAATGTTATTTGCCTTTAAGCAATACTAACTGCAATGAGATTACCTGCATGGAGCAACTTCTGCAACAAATAGCTTCTGGTGTAGACTGTGATCTTAGTAATGCTCCCGTTTTGGTTAAAACGGCAGGCTTTATTATGTCTGTGTCATAAAAGCCAATGTAAAATGAAAATTTTTATTCAAACTAAAGCAACTACCAGACTGACCTCTTTGAGTCACTGTAGAGATCTACACTACACCCTGCTGGTGACTTCTGTGTATCACAAGCGCTGACAGGCTTGATGTGGGTTTCAGTGTTATAAAACCCTGTTTAAATGGGTTGTCTTGTATATTTGGCCTATTTTTGAAAAATGAATTATGGTTCATTCATATGTGTCATCATTGTACATTCACAAATGCAAAAGGCTAACTCCTGATGGACAAATAATTCAAGAGAATTTGTTGATGCGCTGCGGCTGATGTTGAATCAGCGTAGATAGTAAAAAAGGAATAAATATTTAAGATTCTGCACTATTTCTAGGTCACTAATTAAATAAGCAATTTAATGACACTGGTTATTTAACTTTTTCCATCAAAGCACAAGATACTCTTTGGAACATTATAAACTCCTCTTTTTCATCAACAAATTGAAAAGGCTAAATCTTACTTAAATAGATCAAGATAATTTGTTGATAAAGATGCAAAGATAGCCTACGCAAGTGTTTGCATGGGCAGATATAAGCTAGTAAAAAAAAGAAAAAGTTATGACATAAAATTAGGAAAGCCAGGTATTTAACATTCTGCGCTATTCTGTTTATCGTTATTATTAATTATTTTACATAGGTTTTCACTTCTTTTTATTTTAATGATTAATTTAAAACTTTTTTAGCTGCATTTTTAGTGTGAAAAAGTGATAGCTACAAAAAATATTAATATTAATTTTATTAAAAAAATAAAATTATTAATATTAATATGGAAAAAAACAGAAATGAGAGATGGAAATGAGCGTTACAAATGGTCATTACAAATACTGTACGTGCTCCAGAATGCGGGTGCATCGGAGAAACGATGAATCATATGAGATCGAGTAAACATCATCTTCTGTTGTTGCCATTATTCTTAATCTCACAAGCTTCCATTTCGAATTCAGCAAGCTGTCGAGCGCCTCCTGGCAACGGTTGCTATGGCGACTAACTACGTCACGCTCGACTTTGGTTACCATGGTCCTTGTGACGTGAGGGACCGTGTAAAACGGTGTCGGAAACCCCGGATAGCGGTTACCATGGATACTGGCGGGGGGGGGGGTGGAGTTTAGAGGAAGCGGAAGTGTCAGCGCAAGCGGAAGTGGTACTGCCCTGAATACCCCGAGCAGCGAAAAGGAGGACAGCTTGATACTCCCATCGTTAACAGACACAAATCAGGACTCGAAATATATTTAAATGTGAGTTACAACGCCCATTAAGGCCGCTCGGGTGATATTATGAATGTTAGAGATGCATTTTGCTGTATTGTTGCACATGTAAGCCCCCCTCATCATTGTCAATGGCGGAAGGTGTCTATTGTGGTTTGGGGCTGGGTACAAGGACTTAGGCCGAGGCGGGCGATGAATAACGATTATTGCCGATTTATTTCCGATTGCGTCCGATTTCTATTAGAAGCGCGCGATTCCCGCACTATCATTGTGTAATAATCAAAGTATCGTCGTGAGGAACAACCCTGCGGCTCCCGCGTCTGTTCAACACCCGGCCGTCGTGAAAGCTAACCGGCTAACCAGGTAATAGTATAATACACCAGAGGAGTAAAGCGCGTGCTTGTGAAATGCAGTTAGTAACGGTTAAATGTAATTTGGCGCGAATAATCAGCGCGTCCGATTAAATTCCACACGGGAATGCGAGTGAGAGGGCGTTACATTGGTGGCTAACACTGTTAGCTCGAGCGAAGAGCCTTGAATATGCTGCAGTGCAGCATTAGTGAGGTTAGGCGCTTAAAACGGCTCACGTTTATAGTTTCACTATTTCTAAATGCGTTCAAGTTAATTTAGTGAAATAATATAGTGGGTTGGATCGTTAAAATCGCGAAACAATCGTCTCAAAGGATGGCGGACTTGTCGACAGGACGCGTCGTGAGGGCCTATGTAAATAAATCTAGTTCGACACCAGCCCTTATGTCATCTATTAACCGTTCAAACTACGTATTCTAACTAGTACTCCAGCCCTCCTCGGTCTCATTAGGCAACCGGTTAGCAAGCTCACACGTGTATGTTCGTCTCCAGGAGCTGGACGGACTGTGTTTACTCGCCTGACAGCGTTACCTGTGCTTCGGGTTCAGGCGGAGACATCAACGCCCAGGGCGTTGGCACTCACACACGTTTTGGTAGCTGACAGGGTTGAAATTCCCACCGTGGCCTGCTGGAATCCCGATACCATGTCGGATTCCATGACCTTGCACAAAGGTAGACGGGACAATTGGATACATGTAATATTAAGCAGCGGTCAGAAACCTGAGGTTATATGTGGTTTAGAAAAGGTGATATAACCTAGTGGGTTTGGTTTAGACTTTGACCAGTTATAATATGCAGAGGTGGATAAGCCATTGTGTGTTTTAGAAATAACGATTTTGACCTACTTTTTAATTGGGTTATATATTTCAGAAATCCTGAAACCACTGCATCAGTGCAGTGTGAGCTAAACATATGACCTGATTATTTGTCAGTTTGGTGCAGAGAACAATTGTCAATGTAAAACAAATGTTATGGTGGTCATATATTTATCGACCGAAACTAGTCCTTTAGGTTAACCACTGCTTAAACTATTATTTATGGGGTAGACCTTGGTTATAATATATAAAATGCATGGTAATCTTATAATAAAAAAATAAATAAAAAGCATTATATGGCAAAATAAAATAAAAATTCTCTGTTAAGTGTTTCTATGCTTCTCAGAAATTGTTACTGTCAAGGTAAAACAAACATTATGCAGTGCATATATTTCTTATTCTACAAAAAAAAAAAAAAAGTCTTCTCTACCATTATCTATAGATAAACCTGATTCATTATGCAGATACGCATGGTAATATTTTATAAAGCATTACATGGCAAAATAAAACCCCCAAACTTAATTTGTTTAAAGTGTTTATATATATATATATATATATATATATATATATATGTATATGTATATGTATGTATGTGTATTTATATATATATATATATATATATATATATATATATATATTATATATATATATATTTATATATATATATATATATTATATAAGTTTTACCAAAGTTCAAGTTTGATTCTCAGTAGAGAATCTTAATTTGAGTTCAAAGAAGAAAAAATGGTAACACTTTGCAGCAAGGTTCATTACTACTTTAGTTAACATGAACTAAAAATAAACAATACTTATACAACATTTATTAATCTTAGTTAATGTTAATTTCAACATTTACTAATGCATTATTAAAAAAAAGTTGTGCTTGTTAACATTAGTTAATGCTCTGTGAATTAACATGAACTAACAATGAACCACTGTATTTTCTTTAACATTAACAAAGATTAATAAATACTGTAATAAATGTATCGTTCATGTTAGTTAATACATTAACTAATGGAACCCTTATTGTAAAGTGTTACCGAAAAAAGTTAAGAAAAACACAGACATGGCATTATTTTGCATTGTAGTGGGATTTGAAGTGATTTTACTTAAAGACTAGTGTGAATGACGTTTTAGTGTGCAAAACTGACTGTTTTCAAAGCCGACTAGTCAACTAATCAGTCTTAAGGAAGCTTTGTTTAAGGTTTCAGGTAATCCTCTTGTATTGTCATACCATCAATTAGTGTTATAACCTCAAATGGGATTTTACTGATGTTTTTTCACTCTGATTCAGTGATGAATGCAGTGAGATAAAGTCTCTGAGACAGTCGCTGAATGACTGCAACTTCAAAGCCGTGCCTCAGCATTGGTCCTCCTACATAATCATACATGGGTAGCCTTAAGTATGACTTAAATCTTCATAAGTCCCAAATTTAATAATAGTATCTGGTGCAGGTCAAAACAGGCGCCAACTTGAAAACTGACCTCTTTACAACAAAAGGAGGTCAGCTTGAATCTCACTAAGCGACACCAAACTTGACTTAATTTTATTATATTCATAGTACAGGCTATAGGAAAAGGAAAATCAACTCTCCAACGTGCATTTTGTTATCGAACTATACATTTTCTCTTACTTTTGTAGTTGCATCATGGACAAGAGTGACCTAGTGCAGAAGGCAAAGCTCGCTGAGCAGGCCGAGCGCTATGATGACATGGCTGCTTCCATGAAGGCTGTCACGGAGGGTGGCGTTGAGCTTTCCAACGAAGAGCGCAACCTGCTCTCCGTGGCTTACAAGAACGTGGTGGGCGCCCGCCGCTCGTCCTGGCGCGTGATCTCCAGCATCGAGCAGAAAACGGAGGGCAACGAGAAGAAACAGCAGATGGCGCGTGAATACCGTGAGAAGATCGAGGCTGAGCTTCAGGACATCTGCAACGACGTGCTGGTGAGAGACGTGACGTGTGAAGAAAACATTTGACAGTTGAATTGACAGTTCTAGAAGTTCCACCTGATTTAATTAGCAATTAATTTTAGGTTTAGAATTGCAGCTGAATTTAAAACGTAGGACTATTATGATGATGTCTGTTATGCAATATTAGATGTTCCGTTTCAAAATCTAGTTGGCTACAGCATTTTAAGGCATTATAGTGTTAAAGTATGAATTTAGTACATAAATTTAAAGAATGAATGTCTTTGGCCAAAATTCAGAAAATTCAAATTTCAATTAAAAAATGTGCAATGTATATATATGCTTATTAGAATACTGTGTTGTTTCTCTTGCATTGCCTTTGTGTCAAAATCGTTGGGCTTCAGGTGCAAAGCTTTATATGAATGAGTTGCAATCAACCACTAAATGTTTGTTTTCACTTAGATTAGGCAGCAAGGCAGGTCACTTTACGGTTAGAGCAAAAGGAATCAATTTTATTTGTAACATGAAACTGCTCGTATGAACAATGCAATTAGGATGGATCAAAAAATGCACACTTTACCTTTAAGAAAGTAGTTTTTCCTCTTTCTGATGGTCAGTGCTTTTCATTTAATATTAGTATTAATGTTCATAGCTTAATGTCAGTCTTACCTCTGTTCTCTCAGGGTCTCCTGGAGAAGTACCTAATTCCCAATGCTAGCCAGGCAGAGAGCAAAGTTTTCTACCTGAAAATGAAAGGAGACTACTACAGATACCTGTCCGAGGTGGCATCCGGAGAAGCAAAGAGAAGTGAGCTCATTTTCTTTAAAGCAAGAAGTTTGTTGACTAAATATTAACCTGTTAAATCTATTCATTAGGGAGAAGATGGACTAATAGGAAATGGTTGGAACTGATATTGCTGAAGTTTAAAGTCCAGTCCTAAGAGTTAATAGTTAGATGCTAGCCAAAGCATCAGAACATTCAGGCTGTGATGTGATGGTCATGAATTTGATTTTGTTTTTCTCTCAAATTACAGCCACAGTGGACAACTCTCAGAAGGCTTACCAGGATGCGTTTGAGATCAGCAAAAGGGAAATGCAGCCAACACACCCCATCAGGCTGGGACTAGCACTGAACTTCTCCGTGTTTTACTATGAAATCCTCAACACCCCAGAGCAGGCCTGCGCTTTGGCAAAGACGGTTAGACAATGATCTGTTCATCTACTACTTGTCTGCGTTTGACTTTTTCTGTTTTGGGTACACACAATGTACACTTTCCTCTTTCATCCCATGAATATCTTCAAAAAGTGATTTGGAATGTGAAACTAAATGAGTTTATATTGAAAAATAGTGTGTTCAATTCCAGTGTACAGGAAGACAGAACTTACCCTCATGTTTGCTTTTCACCGTAGGCTTTCGATGAGGCCATTGCTGAGCTGGACACCTTAAACGAGGACTCCTACAAAGACAGCACCCTGATCATGCAGTTACTAAGGGACAACCTCACTGTAAGTGCCATCTTTGGCTTTAATAGGTTTAGACAGACCCCAAAATTAATCTTTGCTTAAAATTAACAATGCAAAATTAGTGTAGACTGTTTAGACTACTCATCATTAAATAAAACTTTAAATCAAGCTTTACAAATTTTAGTTTGAGCCATGCTAGTTTTGTCATTTACAAGTTATTATTACCATAACAATTTTAGTTTATGAATTGATATGAATTGCAAGTCTTAAAGTGTTAATTCACCCTTTTCACAAATTCAGGTCTTATCACAAGGTCTTAAATCACAACAGGAAGTCTTAAATTCATGGCATTTAAGGTGGAAAAATGAATATCTCCCTCAGTATATCTGTTAGGCGTTTCAAAACAAATATCCAACATTCTTAAATCAAGATGCATTTACTTGAGATTCAAATTGAAAATATGATGTCATGTTCTTTTAGAAATTAAACAAAATGAAATGAGGTTTTGCTTAAAAGAACACATCTGTCAATGTGGTATGAGACTTCTTGTGTCATCTTGATTTAAGAATCTTAGATATTTGCACTGGAAAACAAGACAAATATTGATGAGGCAAACAAAATATCTTGAATTTACCTTCATAAAAGCTACAGAATAGTTGTCAGTATAGTTTTTATATGAATAATGCAAAATTTTGCCAATAAGAAAAATTTAATATTACGCCATTGGTCAGTTAATTTTGGACCCTTGGAAGCCTTATCATTGTCTAATTGTAATTTTTTTTTTCTTTTGTTCTGCAGCTGTGGACATCAGAAAACCAGGGTGATGAGGGGGATGCTGGCGAGGGCGAGAACTAAAGGCGTTGCACTTCACTGTTAAATCCACCTACACTCTTTATCTTACACATATACAGCCCATAATTCCCTGCTCCATCCAATCCACCTCACCTTTATCCACCTTTCTGTATGACGAGCAGCATGAATTGTACCTGACCTGCAAGTTTGTACCCCTGAAGCCACGAGCGGCAGGGAAAAGTTTGGTTTTTCCAAGGCTGACTTGTCTCAAACATGTCTGATTGTGTATTTTCCCCCCAGTCGAGGGGAAATGGTTGAATAGTGGAAACAATTTCCATCTTTTTTTCCCGTCCTAAAATCCTTCCTAACATTTTTAAAAGGTATATATTCTCTGGTCTAGCAGGATATAACACATTATAGTGTCCACCCACCCCAACACCATTTTTCCCTTCTGTCTCTTCTCTCCAATAGTGTACTGGCGATTGCTGGTTTTATTCAAAAGGCTATTAAACTGTCCATTAATTTAACAAACACTGTGATGTTTAGTTTTTCCTCCTGGATAACTTGTGCTTAATGGAAATCGGAATGGTTTCGTTACAAAGAGCAGTACAATTCTGTTGCGATCTCATACAGAAGGGATGAAAACAGGCTGTATTGTGACACTGACTAACATGCATTACTATCATTGCTGTCATGTGCGTAATTTTGCATACACGGCTGACGACAAAAGGGACCCGAGGTTTGCAATTCCATGTCTATTCAGTTTTAAGTTAAAGACATTCCATTAGTGTGTGATGTTTAACAATTACAGACCTTTCGTGAACAAACTGGAGAGTTTCCTAATGTGCTGTCAATGAGGCAGTTTACATAAAGGTGCTGTTTGACATCAGTAAACGATTTTCCTGGTTTGTTCTGTACATTTTTCCTCCCTTTGACATATTTCCCGCACTTCCATTTAATAAAGATGTACAATTATAAACATTTTAGAGGTAAATATAATTTGTCCTAAAACTAAATGCTTGCAAATGTTTTTTTTTTTTTTTTAAGTTATTCAACAAACAAACTACACAAACAGAAGTCGATGCTTGATGTTTCCCTCTTCATGTAAATCAGAAGGAGTTTTGGGGCCTTAGACTGACTTTGAACTTCTCTACTCTTCATTCTTGCTAAGAGAGGAATTTCTGTAAGACCTTAACAGTTCAAATGAGAAATTCTGGATTTAATATGAGTTATGGTGCAGGAAAGTGCTGCAATCCAGTGGAGGCTTTGAAGTCTTGGCCCAAAGTCTGTAAAACGCAAGCCGAGATCGGATTTGGCAAATAGTTGAAGGACCTCAAACATTTTTATGGGGTAGTCACTCACTCAGTGTCACAATACCTTGTCACATCACCATAACATTCCACTTAGGTGTAGAACTCATCTGTCTCGAGCTGAAGACAATGTTCATGCACTGAAGACGAAATCTTTCTCTCTCCCCCCTTAGCTGAACAAATGGCAGTTATTCTACGCTTGATTACCAAAAAATACAGTAGTGAATGTGGAGCCGAGCCTGTCTGTATATCTGGTATCTCCAATTGCTTTGTTTTTACTGACCAGTATTCTGCCTAAAGTTAGCTTCTGTGACGGTTTCATTGCTTAGTGCGCACGTGGTTGTGAAAATTTAGACTAGCTTAAGGGAAAAAAAATTACAAAATGACAAAAAAAAATATACAACCTGGTTATTGACGTAATACTAGATTTGTGTATGTCTTTTAAAACAGTTCTAGTTTCACCTTACATGTTATAATCAGGAAAGTGTAAAAGACAATTTAAAGTGAAATAAAAGTTTTATCAGTTCCAAATCGCGCTGTATTGTTTTTCATAGTGGTGTACATTCAATTCAGAATACACAAGCAGCAAGTTCTCTAGGTCTTCTCACTCTCCTATAAAGATATATATGGTGTGTGGTTTTTTATGCCTATTTAAATAACCATTTAAGGGAATGTTCCAGGTTCAATACAAGTTAAAGGAATAGTTTACCAAATTTTTTGAAAATGTACTCATCCTCAGGCCATTCAAGATGTAGATGAGTTTGTTTTTTAATGGAACATATTTGGAGAAACATAGCATTACATCGTTTGCTCACCAATGGATCCTCTGCAGTGAATGGGTGCCGTCAGAATGAGAGTCCAAACAGCTGATTAAAAACATCACAATAATCCACACCACTCCAGTCCATCAGTTAACATCTTGTGAAGCAAAAAGCTGCATGTTTGTAAGAAATAAATCCATCAAGGTGTTTTAAACCATTTCTTCTGGTCAAAATATGAGTCTCAAATAAGTCGATTTGAGACTTCAAAACCCACTGACATTTGTTTAGAACTGTTTTGGACTTTTTTTGCTTGTTAACAGTGCTAGATCTGTGCATATTTCTCTCGTGGATTCACACAAGATATTTTAATTCGGAGAAAGCAATATTATGAATAGAACATTCTAACCAGAAGTAATGGTTTGAGGTTAAAAATGTCTTGATGGATTTATTACAAGGATGCAGCTTTTGGCTTCACGAGACATTAACTGATGAACTGGAGTGGTGTGGATTATTGTGATGTTTTTATCAGCTGTTTGGACTCTCATTCTGATGGCACCCATTCATTATTGTTGAATTATTCTGTAAATTCAATTATCTGTGGCATTCTGTTGATTGCAACAGAAAAGGGTTTTTTTGTTTTGTACAAAAAACATTTAGAGTAACATTTGAAGTTGACTACTGTGATTAAAATTACTTGTTTGTAAAAGGCATATTCAATTTAAGGCATGTTTACAGTTCAGATAACTGAGGAATAATTTGAAATTGGAATTGACAGCATGTATATTTTTGCTTTCATTCACAGTTATACATTTGGCAGATGCTTTTATCCAAAGCAACTTACAGTGCATTCAGGCTATATATATATATATATATATTTTTACCAGTATGTGTGTTCCCTGGGAATTGAACCCACCACCTTTTGCACTGCTAAAACAATGCTCTACCACTGAGCCACAGGAATACAATAGTTATACTACCTGTATACGTAGCATTTACTGGTTTATGTCTTTTTAGTATGGCTAATTCCTACAATAAAAGTCACCGCTGATCATAGCATTACATCTGCCGGTTTACAGGATGAAAAAAAATAAAATACAATATTCCTGAACATTTTCCTTTATTATCAGATGCATAACAGCACATTATTTTCTAGAAATAAAATAAAGATCCGTTTACATGGTCTTGATGCAAAATGGCATATGAAACATTAATAAATACAGGAGCCAAGTCTTTACAAATGTATTTAAACATTAATTGGTTTTGAAAGTAACTAACCCACAACAATACAACATGTAATAGAAAACGCAGCCTGAATACGATCTGCCTTTCTGAGTTGTCCACCTAAAGTGAAGTAGGAATTAAATTTTTGTCTGAAAAAGAGCCATTCAGTTTAGTGTGCAATGAAAAAGAAATTAAAATCACATGCTTAATGTCACATGATTCATTACTGATTAAATGGACAAATGAAATTACCAGAACAAGTTTGACATAAGACACAAAGTTTTTCAGAAAAAGCCTTAATTACCTTATTAATGACAACAATAGACCCGGACAAATGTGCCTATATGAACATCAACACTTTTCCTAAGTTTAAAATAACATTATGATGTGCATATCTAAAGTCTGTAGCAAACACTGCAGAGGCAAATCAATTCGAGGCACTTTGGGAAAGTTTCCTCATGTTCACTTTATAATCACGGTTATTTCATCTTCTGTACTTCCTGCAGTAGCTTCTGCGCCACCGTGTTGTTTGGCTCGATTTTGAGCACGCTGTTGAGATCTTCAATACAAGATTTCTTGTTCTAAGAGAAAAAATGTATTACAGTTTATAAAACAATCCACCAATTTTTACTAAAGAGGTCACAAACTGCCTTTTTTTTTGTACTGTTCCCTGAGGTCCACTTATAATGTTAACAAGATTTTACATCAAAAAAAAACATCTCTAGGAGTTTTTAACCACCCTGTGTTTGAATGGACGTGGCGGATTGTAGACTTGGTAAACGCTCAGTGCTATGACTGGCTAACAATTGTGAATGTTTGACAGACTTCATAGATGGACACTGCTGTGATTTAAGTTAAAAACATAAATACTCAGTATTTGGTTTGGTGCGACATTACTGTCGGATCCAATTTATCGTCTTTTAGTTTCAATCTTTCTGAAAATCCTGCGCTGAATTGTGCCTTGTTTGCAAACAAATCCGTGATAAAATGTAGTGAACAATGGATTAAGTTCTTACTGATGCGATCTGGATCTTCATTAAAAATAAAGTTCATCCACTCTTTCCTAATATTGAGATCAGAAGAAAGGCTGTTTTTCCACTCTCTCGTTTACACTACGTGGGTGGGGCTAAACAGGCAGTGATGTAGAAGTAGGCGTTGATGATCTTCTGCGGAGGCAGGGTTTAGCCACACTATTACGTCACAAAGTGGCACATTCCACAACCTGTCGTTTTGGCAGATTGGCTTCAATATAAGCTGTTTTGAGTTGTTGAACTTGCAGGGTGTTTTTAGAGCACAATAACCTTTTATATGTCAAGATCAAGGGAATTTTTAATTCTCAGTTCATGACCCCTTAAACTAAGACAATGATTCAGAAATAAACTTACCTTGAGTTCCTTGTTTGCCTGGCCACGTCGGTAAAAAGCCTTAACGTTGGCAGAATCCAATCGAAGAGCCTCATCACAGTCGCTAATAGCTTCTTTGAACATCTTTAATGACAGGTAGCAGAGAGCCCTACAAGCAGTATTGATTTACACACATTATCAAACCTGAAGTCCATGACTTTTACAGGTAGGAATTACAAATCAGTTTTGAACTGAATAACCATAGGAAACCTGACATTTGGTTTCATTTCTTACCGATTTGTGTAGGTTGTGACTTCTGTGGGGTTCAGACCGAGTGACTGCGTGTACTTCTCCGCGGCTTTCTTGTGTTCGCCCTTCTTCACAAACGCATTGCCTTCTTCCTTTAGAGCCTTGGCTTTTTTAGCAGCTTCAGGTCCTGGTGCTTCGAATAAAACAAGTGAAAATCAAGTGCTGAAGCAAAGCATGATGGCTCCGCTCAGTACGGCACAGGTAAATACCATTTTTCTTGTTGTCAATCACGCTGTTTTTGTTGTGGACTGGAGGCCGAGCTGGCGGCTTGCGCCAGGCTTTCTTTCACGGACATCGGAACGGTGGGAATCGGAGGCAGTTTCTCTCTCCAGAAGGTCCGTCTACATCCGACAAAGCCTTGGTCATTCTGAAGGCAAGGAGAGATGTGGTTAAATGGTACATTTTTGTATCCTTATGCTCACAAATGGACATTTTATTCTTTGGGTGTGTGTTATATTTTGTGTATTTCCTCATTATACAGTTGATCAGTGCATTCTCTATGAACATGCATAATTCTGGATCCTGTTCATGCAGAATTACCTGTTGACGCCATCGTGAGCAGCCGGTATGTTCCAGTCTATCTGTAAAACAGTTTTGTAGTCCACATATGCCTGTCTGTATCTCTCCAAAGCTTCATAAGCTGACGCCCGGCGAAGCAGAGCTTAAATCCAAACGGAATCAGTTCAAGAGACCTGAAAGGTAAGTATAATTAACACGGAACATAATCACTTTAACCATTTTTGCACCCGCTGTTTGTTGCACTTACTTTGTGCAGTCTTTAATGCATTCACTGCAGTTTCCATCTTTCAGGTAACTGGCGGCTCTGTTGGAGTACAGAATACCCAGATCTTCCTTGTTCTTCTGACCTGCGAAAAGAACAGTTACAGATACAGTGATGTGTCCTTATTTACAATAGCACCACTGCCTCCTTTACATCCATTATAGTCTGAGGAACCATTTTAAGGAACCTGTTAAGTATGATTGCCCTATTATTACTCATTTAAAAACATATTAATATGTTATCTCCATGGTATTATTAGCATATGACAGTACGATGATGTTACCATCAGATTCCATCACAGTTCTGTCAGATGATAAAGGATAATATGAGCATAATAATGCATGGGACCCCCCATCCTAAAATTCCTAAAATTTAAAAGGCAGTAATATATTTGTATTTATAAAGACCCAGTTTATACTATGAAAATTAATCCTATAAATATGTGTATATTTTGATTTTGAAAATATTTTCTATTATGTAATATCACACTTTTGCTACTCACCTACAAGTGTTGTGCTATAAAATGTATAATTTATCTCTCTCTCTCTCTCTATATATATATATGTGTGTGTGTGTGTGTGTGAGAGAGTTTTCTTTATTAATGTTAACCTGTCAATTTTTTCATGTATTTTTCAATTTTATTGCAAAATTTTACTATTAATTTAATATGTGGTAGCTATATAGCTAAGCTCAACTCTTTTTCTCTAAACTTTCCACTGACCCCCGAGTACGATCCTCATTTGGGGGTCCTGGGACCCCATTTTGAACCCCCCTGAAACAGTACACACATGGTACTGAAATGTATTCAGCAATACCATGGTATTGATATGATATTACAAGAATACCATGAACATTCCGACATACGAAAACATGTAATTAGCTAAGTGGTAATACTGTAACGCTGGTGTTTACTATGGTGATATTTGTAATATTACTATATTTGACCGGTCTTACCAGACTTCTCCAGCAGCTGGATGGACTGGCTGTAGAGGCTCACAGCTTCTCCGTACTGACCGGCTCTGAAGCACTCGTTACGGCTTGTTTTGAGCTCCGTCCCACGACTGCGAGCGCCGCTTCTGAGGCATGATGATACTGAAACGATCAAAGGCAGCGTGAACCGTGAGTGCTGTTAACTTAGTTACATCAATATTACACACTGGCAGCAACACTGTTGTGATAGGTATAAACTTACAATATAACAAAGCTACCGCGGTAGAATCGCTGTCTGAAGTTGAAAACCCGGCGGAGAGTAAATATCGAAGGAAGGGCTTTAGAGATCGCCCAGCTCCGCTCGGTTACCGGTTACCAGTTGTTGTACTGTGAACTAAAGTTACATGAGAGAACGAGTCAGTCCTCGTTCTAGAACACGCTAGAAGATCCGCTTCTCCGCCTACTACACGCGCGCGCGAGCCGGGACGAGCACCACGTTTTACCGGCTGAGGCTCTACAGAACGGGCGGTGTTGAATTTCAATTTCAGTTCTCCGGACTGAAGCGGCTGTCGATCTCCGCTGCTGCTATTTGAAGATCAGGATGGGTGAGTGTAACCCAATCCAGTGTTGCCAGGTCCAGCGAGAAAAGCAAGCAACCTGTACTGACAAGTTAACGAGTGAAAAAAACACGTAAAATTACAGGGATATGGCAACACCCGACCCAGTCCCAAACGACTGGCGGCTTCCCTCTATGGAAATTCAAGCTGTTGGTTGCCAGATGTTCCTAAAACCCGACTAATTCATTATTTTAAAACGCATCAGTTGCTTTTCGTTTTATTTTTGAATACTATGAAATGCAAGTGCAATTTATATAGTAAATAGAGTCAGTAAAATATTTTTAATAAAGTACAAGACTATAAATAGACAATATTATATCTGATTTTTTTTTTAAATATACATTTTACATTAAAAAAAGTTTTGTCTTTATCTATTAAAGTTAACCACTTTAAAGTCTATTTTCTGTTTTATTATTATTAATACTACTATGAATTTAATACGTGGTTGCTATGTAGCAACGAAGTTGAGATGTTTTATCAAATGTAATGCTTTGCTCTATAAACGCATAATTTTTCCAGCAAATAAAAAACATTAATTATCCTGTTTTTTTAAAAATGTCCTGTTTGTTTCCTTTGTTATGACAGTGCGTCCCATGTTGGTCTGAATCTGCCCCGCTGTATGTGTCCCTCGCCTGTTTCCGTAGTTTGGCCCCACATAAACGCCTTCCTTTCCGAGAAGCCGGACGTGAGTGCTGAAGGTCGTGAATTAAACAGTAACTATCGAGCTTGCTATACGCTTACATCAACACTTATATACTGAAATCTGTATAAAATATAATAATACCACTGTTATGTTTTTAACACTATATAAGAGTTGATTTATTTTAGCTAAACGTGCCTCGTTTTTGAAGTACGTCTTGCCGCTTGTCGTCATTGCTAGCAAACTTAGTGTTAGCTAGACAGGTATTTATGTCTCAGAATATACTCACCTGCTGATACGAGGCTGTTATGTATCTATAATGTTATATTTAAAATAAAAGAAAGCTCTTCTCTTGCGTTTGCACGCGCTTTTATCACGTCTACAAAAATAAGATGCAAATTGCATATTAGCTAAAAGCGCTAAAAAGCTGCAAAGAAGAGCACGCATAAGTAGAGCAAACATAGAGATTCATATATCTGGATGATAGTAGATAATGAAATTGTGGTTCTTCGTTTGGTTGTCTTAAAAAGTCAGACAGACAATCCATTCGTGATGGTCAGGACAGCACGTAGCAGTACGAAATCGGTTTCTGAAGATTCTTTTATTAATGCTCATTACTGTCTTCTCTTTCTAGAAGTCAACGATTGTCACTTGTAAAGCCAGCAATGAGAGGCCTCCTTGCCAAGCGTTTGAGGTTCCACTTGCCATAGCTTTCGGTCTTGCCCTTGTGGCAGCAGTCGCCTTCAAGGTCAGTTGCAAATGTGCTATAAAATTCAGATTATGCTGATTTTTATGATTATATGCACTATAGTTGACCTTTGTGGTCTTCATAGCTGTTAAAAATTATGATTGGTACTTCATCTCTTCCTCTTGTCAAAAGGTTTCTTTAAATTAATTTAAAAAAAGATCTATAAATTCGGACGTTTTTTAAAAGCACCTTTTTTTTTTTTCTCATGATGTAACCTCAAAAGTCATTCTAATTAGTTTTCCTTAGATGATCCTTAATTTGTAGTCCTTGGCTATTTGGTTGCATCCCCATCTTTAATTTGTTTGTTTTTTTAATCTTGGGGCAAAAGGAGTTTAAATGTTGTTGTTTTTTTTTTCAGTTTTCCTTGAATCTGAGAAAAACAGTTTTTGTGTCTTTCTGCAGTTCACCGTAACGGAGCCCAGGAAACAAGCTTATGCTGACTTCTACAAACATTACGATTCAATGAAGGAGTTCAGTGCCATGAGGGAAGCTGGTGTTTTTGAAAAGTGTCAGACCCACTGGAAAATAAACCACTGTCATTGTGAGTGGCCCTTCAGTTGCATATATTAGTTATATTTGTAATACTTTTCATGCAATGCATAATAAAATTAAACTATATTCCATTATCTTGAAGCTCTAAATACGATCATTTGAGTACACTTTTTAAACCAGCTCTGGCTAAAACATCCCCAGCGTTAAATGGTCCAAACAAAGTGAGAGGTTGTTCATGTAATGTATATTTAATTAAATACTAGAGTTATGTACCTGGCTATAAATAAGAAAAATATGCCCATTGATACCATGATTATTTTTTTTCATGCACCGGTCGGGTGGTTTGGCTTTCATATAACTATTTTTTCTGATCTAGTGTATAGAAAAGATTCAAAATGCACATTAAAGTGTTTTTGTTTTTTATACACGTTATCTATTTGCATTTTAGATTTCAATTCATTTACATATCTGCAAAGGCCGTTTTCCTCAATGTCCGAGTCTTACTGTTTCGTTTTATTCCCATTTATATTCTGACGGTTTGTTCATAGATCATTCACCGATCTATCAACATTTTAATTTGTTAAAAATTGGTGACTTGGTTTTTTGTTTTGAACAACAGTATTTTCTGATTTCTTTAATAAATCCTTTATCATCAGTAAAAACCTTTAGCTCTAATCTGTTTTTTCAAACCTGGCTTTATCCACGTTCAGATTTCTTTCTGTTCAGGACAATGTGGCAAATTAGTGCACACATGAGTAGATCATGCATTCTATTTTGTTTAAACCACGTTTCAGAGACACTTGCTCTGCAAAAAATTGTTTAATGGGGCCGTGATTAATCAACAGGTGAAAGCATGGTGATGTATTGCTGAATTCACCTGTGGTGTCCACTGACTTACAACTTTTTCGGTTCTTTACAGGTTTGCCCCCCCTGCATTCCTGCTCTACATACTGAATCTTTATGAGATTATCAGATATGAACACTGATGTCTGATAGTCTTATTATAAACAAATAAACTATTGACAGCCATCATGCTGGTCGTGAACTTATTGGTACTTGTGTATGAAAATAAATGTCGTGCAAACCTGAATCTTGTCAACATGTTCGTTGTTTACATGAAAATATACACTTTGAGTTAGAGACCCCCCCCCATCACTGACCAGGTTGGTTGTTTACTATAGTGTAAATTTATATAAATGATAAATTAAAATCTCTTAATTGATCCCATATAGAGTAATGTTGCCATAGTCATGTCTAGAATAGTTATTTTCCATGCCATTAAAGAAAAATATGAAAATTTGTGTTAAGGTTTACTTTAAAAACCCTATGATGTGCTTAAACAACAACAGTTAGTTTGTACTTTTGACCTCCTTAAGAGAAGCCACATGGCTCACATGTATACTTTGCTGTATACCTTTTATTTTAAATGTATTTTATATTAATGGAATGATTACTAACTATAATGGCGCGTTTTCTATATATATAATATATACTATATATATATATATTATATTATATAATATATATAATTCTTATACCATAGTTATTTTGAAACTACCGTTGGCGTTGCCATATTGATCAACACATCATTGTACCACGCGCTCTGCACAGTATTGTTTGCTTTTGAGGGCTTTTATTTTGACAGCATTTTCCCAGCGTTCTACCGCACAGGAAGTGATTCGACAAGGAAAGCGGAAGTTGTTGTTGTTGTTGCATGAACCAACATGTTCCTAATGTAAGCATTCTCTACGGTCAATTTGTCAGTTAATGCGTATGCTTAGTAATGTCGTACCCAACGCAGTTTCTTTAACTCTCCCCGATACGGCTGCGTGTGTATCTGGGGGGTGAGTTGTTAGTTCTAGTGATGGTTTAGGGTATCAAGTGCGTTCTGTGCATGTGCCTTTTGCAGGGCTTTGTGCCGCGCGAGCCTGAGAGTGGACAGCATGTGTGTGTGCTGGTGGATAAACTATTAAATATTGTGTATTTAAGTCTAGATAAGGTACAACCGAACATGTCAACAATACCTGGTGTACTTCTGTTAGACTCAAAGGTAGGCAGGTAGCCTATGTGTTATGTGTTTGTTATTTGGCGCCCCACAAAGTTGACAGTCACTTTTTGATGTATTAGTAAAGCAATTATTAAAACATTATTGCAATAACCATATAATCTTCTAACCATATTGTATACCCGGCGGAAGCTTGCATTTTCATTGATATGCATTTTATTTAAAAAAAATGGTGTTGTACAGTTGGTTTTTGCACACTTTTTTATTTAGTTCCATGTAAATTGCCAATGTACATACATTTCTGTGCCATTGTTATTGCATATAATTATCTTTATTCCATATTATTATATACTCATGTACTTGTTACTTAACTGAATATGTTTACTATGCCCAAAAACCAAAACCGTAACAATATTAGTGTTGAACTGCCTAATATGTTGGATTAAGATTTGCATGTCCAGGAAGAATTATAATGCTTTGAAGAAATTTAAATATTTAGCATGTTAAAAATTTGTGTTTTTGGTGTTGATGAGACCTTTTCAAGATGTAATTTTAAACAAAAGTCCAAGTTTCACAAGGCTAATATGTCTGGCATGCCTAAGTCTGAAATGCTCTACCCAACAGAAGTTGCCTCCCTGTGTGACGCAAATTTGGGGCTTAATTTAATGCAGAAAAGTTTTGAATAGACATTAAAACGGCCGCCCCACAAACACGCAATGATGCACCTGAAAAATTTTTTTGTAGTGATGGTCAGTTTTTCCTGTAATGATCATTTGCAGATACTTGTATTTAGATGTGGTTTCGTAAGTTGATTTAAAGCTCAAGCTATATTAAATAATAAAATGAAAATAAATATTTTAAAAATTCAAAAATATAACACAATAAGAGGTTATATATTTATTTAAAATATTTATTGTTATAATGTATTGCATGTCTATTTAAATATATTTATAACATATAATTTATTTCTGTGATGCAAGCTGAATTTTCAGCATCATTACTCAGTCACATGATGACCTCATTCTATCATGCTGATTTGCTGCTCAAGAAACAATTTCTTCTTATCAATGTTTGTAAACAGTTGTGCTGCTTTATATTTAAATGAAACAAGAAATAATATATAATATGAGTAGAAATAGTTTAAATTACGTAGCAGGTATATAATGATACTTCTGGAATAAAAATATATTTGTCGTTTGTATTATATTCACAGGTGCCCGGGGTGGATCTGTGATCTGAAATCCGTTCTTCATGTCCGAGCTCTTCTCCTTTTTTGCACTCCATAAATAACTAACTGAACACTTGTAAGACCTCCACCTCTCCGTCTCCCACATGAGCGCAGAGAGTTCTCTTCCCGCTGGGCCGAGCGGCCAGCGCCATGCGGACCGGGATAGAGCCTACCTGGCAAGGGGGGTGGTGGTGGGGGCGGTTGGCAGGTGCGCGACAGGGGTTTGGTCAGGGGTACGACGGGAGGATTGGGGAAGGTGGTGGAGAGGGTGATTCGTTATATAGGGCCGGTGTGCATTGTGAGCGGCTCCGTGAGGCTGCGCGGGGGGTACCGAGGTCCGGGGCAAGGGGAGTAGGTGGCGGCGCTTTAGGACTGGTGCTTTCAGCTCCGGTTTTTGACTCGGCTGGTGTTTGCGGAGCCTTTTTGCGGGAAAACGTTGTGCAAAGCGCGGAAAGCGCTGCCGCTTCGCTCTCCAGCCTTCCCCGAGGTTCCTGATTTGGGCGTGGCCAAAAGAAATGCGTTCATCTTCTGCCCCGACCATCAGCACCACGAGTGCTGTGCGCCCTAACTTGCAGATTCGTGCAACGGCTCGACCGGAGGACGAGGATTTTATAAGGACAACTGGAGGAGCTTCCGCTTCGGCTCCGGGGGGCAGGTGGCGGCCGGAATGGGATTGTCTTCAACCGCCCTTCCCGTTGAGCCTCGGGGAGAGGTGACCCATTGCCAGGGGACTACCTGAAAGGAGAGTGCCAGCGATGGGGGGCCACAATGTGCAAGTTACCGTCACGTCAAGGAAGGAATTATGCATATGAGGGCCGTCCAGGGGTGGAGTTGGTTGCATGATGGGCGTCACGGAGGGGGTTAGCGGGATGGTGAACCCCCCCGGTGGTGGAGACGGACGTGTTGCAGTGCTGGGGGGCCTGCTGTGCTTGTGTGGTTGGTAGCGTGGAACACATGGTCATGGCATGCAGTCCCAAGTCTATGGGCAGCTGCAGAGACTGAAGGGCATTGTGAGCTGGAGGTGTGGGGCTCGAAGGGAGTGTCTGTATGTCGATGGGGGACGGCATGGTCATCGGCGCTACACGCCAGGGGCACCTTGCTCCGTCTACGACCCTCTGTTTGAGAATGGTATGTTTGAAGCTAAGGGCACGGTCGGAGGTGGCCCCTGTCGACACACACGGCCTTCCAGCTTGAAAGAGACGCCGTTTGGAGGGGCGTGCGGTTGACTGATGGGACAACACCGGTGGACATTATGACCTGGGGCTCAGACCACTCGTGGACGACCCGGACCGTTTAGAGTACCGCTTACTAGGAAGAGGGAGAACTCCCTACTGAGAAAAGAGGGAGAGAGCTTAAGAAACAGGTGACCACATGTTAAATGTACTCATTTACTTTCACCCCTTATGTTTGTTCCAAACCTCCCTTCTTCAGTGGCGAATACAAAGAAAGATATATGGGTTTGGGGCTCTGCAAAATAATATAGTCCACATAAGTTACTAAAAAAAACTTAGCCTTAGCTCTCCAGCCTCGTTCTGTACAAATATAGAGCTTAGCAAGATGCATGGGGGTGTGCCTGATTTTGTTCAAAAAGACCACAACAGAAAGACATTTCACATTGCATCAAAACCTAGTTGTAAATGAGTTTAGAGAAATACAGCCAGTAGAGGAGAATATTTATAACAAACGGAACTGTTCCTTATTTTATTGTGCTTTTTTGCAGTAATTGTTTTAATATATTGATATTATTACAATTTTATTTTTGTAAGTTTTAGTAAGTTTTGGACCTTTTAATTTTTTGTCGGTTTTTTCTAGTTTTAGTATTTTTTTGCTGTAACTTTATATATATTTGTATTAGTTGAGTTCATTTCTAAATGAAAATGCATTTTTAATAGTTTGTTGTATTTTAGTTACAATAAACAACAGCTTTTTTTAGGGACCGGCACGATAATAAACTTCGTATATTTTGTCTAAAATAACCTAAAAATAAAAACTTAAAAACCAGTATCAGTAGTTTTAAATGCTGCATCCTAACATTATAAATGGCAGTATAAAAAATAAATTTGACTTTGAGATTTGCTAAAGATTTAAGTTTATCTGTTTTTGATGAGTTTAGATGATGATAAACGTAATCTGTTATGTAAAAAATTAGGCATGCATATTAAAATATTTCCAATATTGACTGATTTAATTATTAAAAATCTCTGATATTAAACTGATATGAACATAGTACAAGGCATCCTATTAGTATTATTTTATTTATATTTTAGATTCATTTTTTGTGGAATTTTTGGGAGATTGCCCTCAGTCCCATCTTTGACTGTTACTTTTTTTAAATTCTGGGGGGGGTGACAGTCCTGCAATAGATAACTTTTATGTTCCACAGGATGACAGATAATTAATACAGATTTTGAATGAATTTGAGCTATGAATAAATGAGTGCACCAGAGTATTTGCATGATAAATCCTGCAATCCAAACCTGCCCCTCATCTCCCCCCTTGTCCTTTAAGATCAGTGCCAGCATCTTTTTTGTTGTTTTTTTTAACATGTACCGGGGACACCTGTACCTGTCCTAACTCGGTTTAGGGTTTAAGTGCAATTCTCCACCCCTCCCCTCTTCCTTTTCCTCCCAGGTGTCCACTCTCCATAGCCACACGCGGTGCTCCTGGAGCCGCAACGCTTCCCGTTTTCCGCAGCCCGGCTAACTGAAGACCGTCCTCCCCCCTGCTCCGTTCGAGCAGAGTCTGGCGCCCCCTGTTGGTTGTTCGACTCCTACAACAGGCATCGCCCCACAACCCCCACCACTAGAGCGCGCTGGTCTGGCAGCCCCGTCCCGTCACGCAACAAAGGAGCTGGTGGCCCCCGGCCGGCGCCTCCAACCGCCCCCCCTCCAATCCCACAATGCAGCGCCCCCTATGCGCACCACCGTCCGCCTCTGAACCCCGACCCCATCTCTGCCGCCCGCGCTCAGACTATCGCGCCCCGGGACTGGCTCCACCTGTTTCCATGGTCCCCTGTTGCAGTTTCGTTGGCCCGGTCGCTGTGTCAATGGCCCCAACTTTGCCCTGGCCTCCCGATGCGCAATCCCGACCACACCGATGGTGTCGTTTTATCCCATCGCCCGAGAGTCATGAGATTCACCCACATGCCTCATTAGTCTGCGCAGATGTTTTGTCGCAATATATCCCTACCTTTTAAAATCAGGCCCTCTCTGCTTACCACCCCTTTGTTTACCTTCCACTAACCCGGTTCAGTTTATCAGGTGACGGGTCTGTTTTTGCACTGACGGAACTTCACACTTTCTGTATAGACAAAATAAGGAATTCTTCTCAAATTTGAGTTTTCTTGCCATAGCTTTACTGGCTATGAATTGCCTTTAAGAGAGCCGGAAAAAAGACTGCTCGAGATTGTGGACATTTAAAGATGGAAACTATTCAGCTAATTCGCTGCAGAGGAGGATTGTGGAATATATACGTTACCTGTTAGCTGTCAGTTTTTTGTGGATTCTTTTTTAATAGTTTGTTTTGTGAATTGCTGTTTTGTGTGAAACTGATTACTTGGTCTTTGCACAAAAATTAATGGAATCTGACCCATTACAGCAACATATTAATTCTTGTCATGTTTACATACAAAAAGCAAAGAAAAATCATATATTGGCATAAAAATGTTTACTTATTTATTTGCAAAACCTAAATAACTGCATTTTTCTGTCTGACTATTGGCCATGTTTTCCTCCATCTTTGGTGAGTATCTTTGAAATCTGACATTTTGTGAATGATTGTGAAATTTTTGTTTTTATTTTCTTCTCCAAGCCAAACTTCTTTCTGAGCTTGATCACTTTCTCATGTTCTGCTGAGAGGAGAGAAAGAGACTATAGATAACACCATTGTTTACACCTCCTCGGCCTGGTACCATGTTGAATTCGGATACCGTTTTTTGTATCCTTTTTTTTGTTTGTGTGTATTTGTGTTTGGTTGTCTGTAATCTTTGTTGTATTGTTGTTGCGTGTATGTTGTGTAATTTTTGTTTTTTTTTTGTTTGTTGTTTTTGTTTTTTAATGTTTTTGTATTGTTTTTTGTATAATGGGATTTCATTGTGTGTAAATTTTTCTATAGAGAATTTCAGAAAATCACCGTGTTTCACTTCTATGCTTGCTTAAAAATATTTTCCCGCACAATGCCCACCAATTATTTTATGCAGAGTTATTAGAGTGTAGAGTTTAGATGCGTTCTGTTTGATAGATAGATATGAAATTTTAACAGCCACATTTTTTTTTTTATTTTTTTCAATTGTTATTAATAAACTGAAAACACCCAGGGAGCCGACAGATTTTTTTGAAAACCCAATCCCACTTCTAATTATTGCTACTTTTAATCGTTCTCATGAACGAAAAGGGCCCCCCCACTGGTCATGCTTTAGTGATTTGTGCTTGTGATTGTTGTTTTTAAAGCTAATATAGTACTAGGTTTTGTGGTTCTACTCAGATTAAAAGTAGGGTGATTTTTCATGCAAAAAAGTTTCCACGCATCAGAAGTATGTTTTAAACTGACCAGTTCTTCCACCCCCTCCTTCCTTTATTTTAATCTGATATATCCACCGTTGTAGCAACTATCTCTCTTGCCAGGTTGCAGGACACAAAGGCACATCTGGATGCTCTGGACTTCAGCCACAAAACCACCTATAGTGTCTCTATGGGCGAGCCGATTATCTAAAATCTGATTTGGTGACATGACTCTGGGCATGAATTGAATACAGCTCTTGAGGCAGCAGGTGGTCAGCTGGTATGAGAGCACCTACTGTGACAAGTACATTTTCAGCTTTCTTTTTATCTGTCTTTAAATCATTTATATAAGTCAGTTTTGACTGGTTAAAAATTGCCTTTTTTAAACCAGTACAATCCAATTAAAGATACTCTAGTAATAAAGGTAAACGCTTGTTAGATAACATTATAGAAAATAATAATAATATAGGTAATGTATTCTGGATACGTGCATACCATTTCTTGTCAAAAAGTGTTAGTTTTATTTTCAGAATTTGAAGTCTAAGTTGTAATTTTGATTGAACAAAGAATCAAAAACAAGATCCCATTAGATATATGGAAAGTCCCATTTTTTTTCTGTTATCACCTTTTTTAAAAACTAGACAAAACTGCATGATGGATATGTTCCACCTGAGAATTATGACTAGTCAAAATTGCACTAGATATCTTACAAAAATTAAAAATGATCACTAGTCAAATATGCATTTACCGATATGGTTAGTTTTGGCTTAATCCACACTGATTCATTAGGAAAGGTTTTACTATGGACCGACTTTATTAGCATTCTATTTAGGGATTTGATACTAATGATGTCTGTGTGCCCTCTAGAAGCCCTGCGTTCTGCAAGTGACCATCGCATTGATTGTGACAATCCAAAGAAGCACCAAACGTCACTTTTTACAGACTTTTATAATTAAATGTTCCCTCCTGGTGGAATGACCTGCCCAACTTCAATCCGAGCAGCTGAGTCCTTAGCACATACACACTCTTCAAAAATCGGCTTTAAAACCAACAGTCTCTTCCATCTTTATTTGACCCTCTAACTGTTAACACCTCACGATAGCTCTAATGTACTATTCTTTAAAAAAAAAAAAAAAAAAAAAAAAAAAAAAAAAAACCAAAATCTAACTGCCTTTCTAATCTTTTTTGTATTTCTGTTTTTCTTTTCCATTATTATACAATTAATAAAAAAGACCTCTAACACTAGCTTTTCCCTCTATTTCTTTTGTCTATTCTTGTTTTCTCCCCTTTTTATTAATATTTTTATTATATTATTTAAAAGCCCTTACTACGTGTAACTGCGTTAAGCTAACTGAGACGTGTTAGTGCACTTATATATCATTTGCTCTTTTGTTGTTTTTGATTGCTTCCATTGTCCTCATTTGCAAGTCGCTTTGGATAAAAGCGGTCGGCTAAATGACTAAATGTAAATGTAATGGAATCAAAATGCAAAATCATTAGATGGCTACCACCTTAAATTAAAATCTTAAAACTGATTTAAATTTGAATACCTTATATGCAAATAACTACATTAAAGAAAAGGATATCCAGGATCATATTGCAATTACTTTTTGCCCAGTCACAAAAATGAATAAAAAATGGAATATTAATCGTTTCCATTAGTCACGTATGTAAGTCAGATAGAGTGCTTTAACATTTCCCTTTAAATCAAATTGCGTCTAGTCAGAAACTGACTCAGCGAGATGTAAAGTGTAAGTTAGAGAGCTGCCCTACTGTAGCTTCCAACAAAGGTTTTTCTGTGAGCTTTAAACATAACTGCGGTCCGTTTTGGGTTGTGGGCGTGGATCTGTCCCCTAAGTAACGGTGCGGGCACACACTTCGATCGGGCTTTCAGACAGACGATCCCTGCACAGAAGGAAAAAGTGAGCGGTCATGCCAGAGGGGTAAAAGCGGCAAGTGGTGTCGCAATTTCGCTTTCTCGGGTTGATTATTGATCCGCAGTGATCAGGCACTCTCTGATTAATTCAACAGTCCATTGCGCGCACGAAACGCTCGAACTTTAACGCAGCATTCATATTGTTGACAATTTGAGTTGCAAATCGCCGCGCGCAATCGCTTTGGTAATCGTACTCTCGACTTTGAAAAAAAAATTGCGTGGTGGCAAACCATAGCCAATGGCGCACGTTCCGTTTTGATTTCAGGCAGGGCCCGATAAAACTGACTCGGGTACTGTCGGAAAAAGAAGACTGAACCGTCCCCGTGACAGCTCATCGGGGAGAAAATGTACGACCCTAAACACTAACGATATTTGATGCCCAAGGCAAGCGCTTCTTATGGACTTTTGTGCAAATGTCCTCAACTGCCTTGCTGCCCGTTTTACCTGGCTTGGTTACTATCAGGAGTGGCCACTAGTTTAGTGCCGTGTTGTGGATGGTGGCTTTCAAACGCACTGCAGGAATGGAAAACACCTCGGGAGACCAAGGAGGCGAGACTGAAGTCTGCTGTAGAGTTAAGTCAACGACGAACCAGAAATACATATCCTCAAAATCATTATAGAATGTGAGAATAGGACCTGCCTTTCTTGGGTAAGAATGCACAAAAGTGTGTCTTTTGTTATTCTTTAATAAAACACATTCCATTTGTTTATTGATGTATAACGTCCAAATAAACCCACACTGCGTGCTAAGAAATACGGAGTGGTAAGCCAATTTAGAGGACATCTTTCGAGCTGATGGTTGGCGCTGTGTTGGGTGTGTATATCTGCAATAACCATGTAGGTGTTGACATAGTTGGCCCAAAGATTCCCCATCGCCCCAAATCATCTGCTGAACACCCATTGTTGCTTTTGTCATCCCTTCCACATTTTGCACACGCTTCCATTAAAGAGTTTTATTCTATATTTGGTACATGCTCTCATGGCTATAACTGTGGTGAAAAAAAAGTTTAAAGTATATATAAAATATATATAACTAAAATTAAAACGTTTTAAATTAAATCCAAACATCAATTATTTATTTCATTTTTCAATTTTAATTGGGATATTTTTATCCAAGAGAAATCGAATTATACGGCTGCAAATAATATATTGTTATTGTTTTTGCAAGAAAGAAATGATGCAATTGGAGGAAGAATGTGTCATGATGACTGAGGTGGTTGTATGTTTTTTTTTTTTTTTTTTTTTTTTTTTTTTTTTTTTTTGTAATGTTTACCATCTTAATAACCATATCCACTAGTAAAAACTTGTTGTGCTGTACACTTAAATAAGCTTGTATGCATTGCAAGCTTTGCATTTAGAAATGGTGTTTACTATTTTTTCTTCATAATTCCAGGTCAGACTTTCCAGATGTGGAGAAGGTTGAATGGCTCAACAAGGTAATTCGGAGAAAAAACATTTTTGTTTACATTTGTTCATTGGATGCCCACATGTAAAAATCAAGCCTGTAATCCCATGTTAATCCTCTTGAACCGTGGACTTTAACCCCGACCACCCAACCCGTCTGTATGCCCTCCCTCATGTCACAACAGCTGTCCTGATGCCCCCCCCCCCCCACACACACACACACACACACACACACAAACGTGGACACGGTGCCTGGTGAACAAAAGCTGCATATTCTATTATCACACCATTCCATTCTTAACCAAACACTAATTCAACCAACATATGTTCCTGCCTTGTGATTAGTAGATGAGATGCAATGCAACGTTTTTCCAAGAAATTAAAATTTTAATGGCCCTCTTGCATCTCTACAAACATTACCAATAAAAATTATACAATAGTTGCCCAAAACACCATAGTAAATATAACATACAATTAAAGATAGAACCCACTTTATAATGATAGATAAAAGATACCAATTAATGGCATAACAAATAATATGAAAATGAAACCAAATGATAATAATAAAAAAACAAAACATAATTACATAACGCTTCCAGGAAAAACAATAGCTATTTAAAAGCCGGAAGTAAAAAGATACATTTTTTAGCGTTCTTATTAGGTTTTTAATGGGAGATTTATGCAAAGATATAGGTGTTCTTTTTTTTTTAGTTAGATTTTGGGGTTTGAAAGAACTTTTCTTTTTCTTCTTGAGCTTTATTGAAATTCGCGACAGAAAGAGGAAGGAGAATATAGAGCATCATCCTTTCCTGACGTCTTTATAGCATTTGTCCTTCTTTGTGATGAAGCTCATCCCATTTCAGTAATAGTCTTATTATATAATAGTGTATAATATATGTAAAAGTGCTGCAACGTATCGTTAGAGCACAACATTTTTTAGGCTTGACGTTCTTTACCAGTGATTCACAAGTCAGATATTTTACGCTGGCATTCATCCCAGCCGAGACTCTACCCTTGTTGTACCTCGTGGTCATGTGGTTTGTTTATGAGTCACAAATGCTATTTCTAAATTCTGCGGTTTGCTCATGCAACAAACAATCTGATAAATACCCTGGCAACTGGGCTTTCGCGTCTGTTATCAGCTCTGAACCTCCGCGAACAACAACAACAGTCGCTATAGTAACATTCAAACACAAATGGCACGGTGTAAACAGCTGCAAGCAAGCCGTAGAACAACATGAGTTTATATGAGCGTTAAGGGAACATATCCTTTTAATAATTTTTCAAACATTATGAAATGTTGCTTTGTCAATGATGTTCTAAACCTCTGAACCGGTAGTAACAGTTTAAAAACAAAAAGCTAAAACGTTTCCAGAAAAAAAAAAAACGTTCCATGCACGATGCAAAATAGTCTAAAAGGATAAAAATGACACATCTCTGACATAAAATATGACACACTCTTTCTCTTCCTGGTCCTGGTTTTTTCAAGGTTTATCCAGCAGGCCTTGGCCATTTATTGGTCAGTATTTGAGAAGCCTGTCTGACGGAAACCATGCTGCTCCATCCATCCGCGGCCTCCAGCTCCTCATCTGCAGACGCTTCAGCTTTTAGTCTAAGTAGTCCGACTTTGGTGGCAAGGTCATACATGCCTCACTTCACTTTACAGCCTAAGCAAGCCCAATAAATAATATTCCAATAAAAACATTCCCACCATCTCCAATCCACCACAGTACGCAAGAGATTAAAAGAGAGCTCCAGTGACCCTGACACCGTGTCTAGAACAAGCGTTCTGTTTAAAATAAACGCTCTAGAGAACATTACAGTCATCCTGATGTCTCTGACAAACATTTCCTGATTAAGGCATAGTGAAATTTAGATGTTTAAAGTCATTCAGAAATATTATAAGACTGAAATTGTATATTTTTGTTGCAAATATTTTTAGCTAATACTACAGGGAGGATGTGAGTCGATGGAAAAGCTATTAATTCATTAAATCAGAAAAAAGTGATCAGAAGCGTTTCAGAAGGCGGGGCATAGAGGAGCAACACATAATGTACATTTCTGTGGAAAATAATGTGTTTTTTGATCCTTAAACCGCAAAAACACATTGCATTTACAACCACTACACACAAATAATGTTCTTTTAGCGATGTCATATGACCACCCTTTAAATATTTAACATTAAGATCATAGATGTTCTTCAAGTACGTATTTTAGATCAAAGGGGTTTTGGAATCCCTGAACTATTGTATCCCATTTAGCAGTATTGAATAATATTCATAAAGAAACAACTAATTTGCCCAATATTACAGTCTTGCCTGGCATTGTTTTTTTTTTGATCTTCTACAACAGAACTTTCTTTTCATTTTCACAGCCTATGAGGGTGGTTGGAGTGGAAGGCTCATACGGAAATGAGAAAGGTCAAATTCTGCTAGACGTTTACATTCAGGTGACGCATGCATCTGAGACTCTCTGCAAACCACAAGGTCCTATATCAGGGAATTGTCTCCTCAGGGATTGTGATTTTAAAAGCCTTGTGGGTTACTTCGATATTGTGTCTGTATTTCACAAGCTGCAGCTGACAAAACAAGATTGTCAAACTGCAGCCAACTCAGATTGTTCCAGCCTGAATGAGTGTTATTCAGAGACAAAAATGAAATTGAAAGACTGAAAAAGCATTTCAATTCATTAGTTTGTAGTTTTAGTTGTTTTTGACAAATTCAGCAGAATTCCTTAAGAGGTCTAATATATTTGGAAGAAGTTAAAAGCAATCCTAATGTATCCTCGATCGGCCGTCTTTTCCAGCTACGTGGGGACGTCGAGATAAATGTGGAGGTGAAGAGGTATTTCTGCAAGGCTGGCTGTGAAGGAATACCAGGGAGTGATATGATTCGTTTGTGACGGTAGATTTGATGCACACTCACAGTAATAAATGATGAGAGTTTAATTCCACCGGCGCTTGTCTGTCAGCTTCATGAATGATGCGTATGATTTTGGAGCCTCTGATCGGTGACGTCCCAAATCGTGGGTGCTGTAACCATGTATCGTTCTTTTCAAAGACCTGTGAGTTTCTCTAAACATATTCTACAACTATGAATAAATCGGTAACCCTTTAGTTTTAAGGGTGCAATTCTCACTAGTTGCTTAGCATGCATATCAATTTCTAGCAAATTGGCTGGTTTTAGGACTTAGAAAGCACATATTAATGCCTTATTCTGCATGATCATATTTTAGATCCCTTAATCCTAGCCCATACCTAAACTTAACAACTACCTAACTAACTGTTAATAAGCAGCAAATGAGGAGCTTCTTGAAGCAGAAGTCGTAGTTAATAGTTAGTTAATATGAGAATTGGTCCCAAAACTAATGTGTGACCCAGTAAATGTTCTTGTATGGTTCTAAGGTAAACAAAACAGAAGAACTGTTTTAGGCTGTATTCTGGCTCTTGAGTTTGTCTAGATAGTTCTTCAGAGATTAAAAAGTTACTTGCATGACATTAAAGGTGTTTGAAATGTAAAATAAAATAGAGCAAATCACTAATAAAGGTTCATATTAAATATACGTAAACGTTGTGACCATTAACAAAATAAAAGGACAGTGAACATGCAAATATGTTATTAAATATTGAAATATTAACTTAAAATTCTTATGGCAAGCCTGCCTTACCGCCACTAAATAAAAAATAAATCAAGGTAATTGTGCTTTTTATCTCACAATCAGAATTGCGCTCAACAAATAAAAGCCGCAAGGTTACCTGCCCTTGTTTATTTAGGTTTATTACCAGTAGTACTGCAGTACCACACACGGCTTACCATAAGATATTGCAAGCGTTAGGGAAAGTGAGAACTGGCTGCGTTTATAAACTCGCAATTGTGAGTTATAAAGTCAAAAATTGCGAGATATGAACTCACAATGTGGCTTTGAACCCAATAGAGAAAAGCAAGCGGAATGGCACGAGAGAGAAAATCAGAAGTTGCGACTTTATATCTCCACAATGCGGCTGATTGGTTATAACTCACAATTTTGACTTTATAACTTTGCAATTGATAGTGTTAAATAAGAGTTCAGAATTGCCAAGAATGAACTCAAGTTACATTGCAGTTACCTTTATTTTTATATTTCAGTGGCGGAAACAGGCTTCCATTTAATAATCTCATGTGGTATTACAAGGTAAAATATTTAGGTCAAAATAATTTTTGGGGAATCACTGCAGTAGTATATAGTTTCTTAGTATCATCCTTTAATATGAGAAAATTTAAGCTCTCCTGGGCGTTTGAAAGCATCAATACATGATTTCTTCTAAAAACCCACATTGAGACTTTTACAAGGTTCATCTGGGTTCTTCGTTCTTTAAGCAATAAACACATAAGTGTTTATTATTCAGTAGTACTCAAGAACAGAATTAATGTAGTTTGTTGGAATCATTGGAATCTTCTACTTTGCCCTGTATATTGTGTTAGAAACTGAACCATTAACCTGGACCGTTTTGACCAACCTTCTGGACGATTCCAGGCCTCAAGTTGAGTCTTGCAGTCATTAGAGATACACACTAATATGTATTCGGCTTCAGTAACACTACTGTCCGGAGCTGCCTTCATTTGGTGTGTGTGTTTCTCCCTCTGAATCTAATTAACACTTTTTCTATCTCTGAAATCTGTTTCTCAGTGCGATGTCAGATACTAAGACATCAATGGCACGGCGATCGGCTTCATTTCCATGGTTCTGCCCAATTCGCTCCACTGTTCCCTAGTGGCAGACCTGCAGTGTTTGCGCACTGCTGCTTTGGGTTGCCCTTTACCCAGGGTAACACGCTGCACAGCAACACACCTGCGACGACACACCGGACCTTTACAAATGCCAATATGCTTCACTCAACGATACCAACTAAAATGCAACATTTTCCTGTGTACACAAAACACTCAAAACACCATAAGGAAGTACTTTGGTTTTTGCAATTGAAATTTAAACTACCATACCAAACTAGTTTACCACATGCAGGTTTTTGGATCCACGCCCCACCAAGGCTGCTCATGTATTTCTGGTTCACAATATAGTAAAAACAGCTAAATTTGTGGTAAAAAATATTATTACAATAGTAAAATAACTAGTTTGTTGCTATTTGACGAGCTAACCATTATGCGTGTATATATAGTCCGTTCATCTGCGCTCTGTGTTTAATCGCCAATTTACTACAAGTCGATGGTGGAAGCTGAATGTTTCAGCATCACTTGGCCCACATGATCCTTCAGAACTCATTCTATACTTCGTCCTGATTTTGATGCTGTAAAGAAACTTTTCTAATTATCATTGGTTGAAAACAGCTTCAATATTTGTGGAAACCCCCCCACCCCAAGATTCTTTTGATGAATAGACAGTTCAAAAGAACATCAATGTATATTTGAAAACTCAAAATCTTTTGTACCATTATAAATGTCCTTTTCTTGTTACTTTTGAATCATTTAAGCTTCTCGGATGTGTCCTTCACATTTGGCAGTGCACATTAGAAATGTCAATCGTTAACCACATTTTTTTATTGGAGAAAATAGGCATCAAAACCCAGTCCATCTCAAAAGGATCGTTCTTTCATTGACATCCACACAACATTGGTAACCACGTATGAGATTTGCCTTGCTTCATTTAGGAGTAGATGCAGTAATGAAAGCGTTTCTCTGACAACTGCGGTCTCAATTCTGTGCATCTTTACCCTTTCACCTAAAGGGAGTTGTGCGAGATTCAACCTGCTGGAGGCTGATTGGCGCGGTTTGGCCTTCGACGGATGACCTGCTGTGCGAAGGGTTGGTTATGGCGGGCATGTCCTGACCCATACGCCCTGCTCAGCACGTCCGGCCGCAAACCTTCAAATCCCGCCATCTGGACACACACGTCAATCCCAAATGGATGAAATGTAGTTGGTGTTGGGTTAGTAAAGTGACACCCACATTTATTAATTACAACAAAAAAACAATAATCCATTATTATTATAAAATCAATGGTGTATTGATCTTAATGTGATAAACATCTTAATCTCATGTGTATCAGTGTCTTTTCAGTTCAGATGTGGAACCATTTACCTACATTTTGTCATTGATTACTCATGCTGTTACTGTAGGTGTGTGTTTGGTGTTTCATGCATTGCGTGGTGTGTCCGGTCAGGTCCTCGTTCATGAGGTTTGCCTGGTCAGGAGCTAGAGGTGGAAATGTTTGATAAAGATCCTGATCATTGATGATTTCCTGGGCAGGTACCATATCACTGCATTTCTTCTCTGTCCATCCATCTCTCATTTATTCTTTAAAAGGTGTTTTTTCTGTTGCTGATCTCACACTACTCTCATCCTAGCGTTGATTCTCTTTATTTCCACTTGTGCTCAGGACAAAATTAGATTTGGGGGATTGTGAAGAAATCTAAAATAGGGGATGAGGTGAGAACCTTAATTATATTCCTGTGTGTGGGTGTGGGTGTGGCTGTGGGTGTTGTGGTTTACCTGGTTTGGTTTGCAAATCCTTGCAAAATTTCACCACAAGACATGAAGTCTATATTGATGAACCAGTTATAAACCACTAAATCGTAAACCAGTTTTGCATATTGCAGTTATTTTTATTTCTGAATGTAATCATCACATGGATGAATGCTTGATTCTGATTGGTCCATCATGGCATTCTCCCGTCAAATATTTTTAAAGATGAGGGACTTTCATTTAACTGCTTTTCAAAATCTCTTTGCAGTGGTTATAAAAAGATCAAACTTAAAATGACATATTTTCAATTGATAAATTGAATATTGAAAATCAATAAAAGCTGCAATATAAGCTAAAAATAAATAAAATTTGAAATATTAGCAAAAAAAAAATATGTTTGCCATGGTAACCGACTGAAATAGGTTGAAGCCGAAGTACTTATATTACAAAGAATATTGCTGAAATAAAAGTAGAAAAATTATGACTATGATGTATATATATATATATATATATATTATATATTATCTAATATATATATATATATATATATAGATATATATAATATATCTCATATGAAAATACAAAAACTTATGAAAAATAAAATACAAAAAAAATAAATATAAAAATAATAAATACGAAGCACTGATTTTGTATCACTCTGTTCACTTTTCTGCCATAATAAAATAATTAAATCTGAAGTGAGTATATGAAATGTAAGTGCATTTTATTTATTTATTTTTTAAATAACAGTGTAATAAGTGTATTAAGCTGCTCATTATTTGCAAAATAAACTATTTGGTTCTGAAAAGGCTATTTTATTTTGTATCAACCTGAAGGGTTGATTTTACAACAATGGGCAGCTTATATAGTGAACATTGGTGTCTTTTTGTTATAATGTTGGTCATAGGTTTTGTTGTAGCCTGTCTCATTGGTGTTTATTTCTGTTTTAATGTCCCCTTCTTAGTGGTTCAACTTGAAAGACACCCCTACAGGACGGGTTCATCTCAGACTTGAGTGGCTGACACTAGAAACCAACACAGAAAGACTAGAAGACGGTTAAGACCCGTACATACACAGAACAACACGGGGGTTTTGATGGAAAAGGGTGTGCTCTGTTCAGCGCACATGCAAACAGTGTGTTCCTCTACTCCACCCGTTAACCAATCCCAAGTTAAGACATCGAAAGCTTACTTTGCACGCTTGGCAAACAGAGTGTACTTCAAACAGAATTTCTTGCAGTTGGTTCGCCCCTCCCTCCATTGCCCTCAATTTTTTTCTCTTTTTCTCTCGCAGGTCTGAAGAGAAATGAAAGTGTGGTGAGTCCAAACAGCAAAGCCTCCCTCAGCAGCTATGCTTGGCAGTGTATCTGGACAAGGCTGAGGCACTTCCTGTGAGTCATACTCTCACATCCTCTTCCTGCTGCCACTCACACACAAACCACACATTGTAATTCGGGCCCAAAATGTGCTAAGTCTGGCTAAAACCTGCTTTTGGTGACATCTGAGCATGTCCATTGAATGGAAAAATTCTTCATAAATAAACAAAATTTAGCTTTTTTTTGAAAAAGTAAAAAAAAAAAAAAAAAGTTTTGAATAAAATTATATAATGCTCTTATAATTAGCTTTATATGACAACTAAAGTCAGTTTACGGGTGTGTTTCACACTTGTGTTCAATGTTTGTTTCGATTAAACAAAAAAAACGACCTCTGGTTGCGCTTGCTCTGTTATCCGGTTTCGTTTGAGTAAGTGTGAACGCTGCCATACCAAACCCTGGTGCACAACCAACAAGCGGACAAAAAGATAGGTCTCGGTCCTCTCCCAACGAACTCTGGTGCGGTTCGAATGAAATATAAATGCACACGGACCAAATACTTTTAAAATGAACCCAAACAGGAAGTAATTACAAGATGAGCGATGCTTTATGCGAACGCCGGACCCACATGGTCAGGTTGTGAATGTATCACTATGCCATTCTGATTCGGTATCTTTAGGTTCACTGTCAAAAATGCCGAATCATACAGAAAGCTAATTCTGTATGATTTTATAAGCTTGATTTCCCCACGGTGGACAAGAGTCCACATTAGTCCAGTTGTGTGTATTCCCGGTTTAAGTCCCAACCGGGATAGGAAAAACCACACACACACATCCACAGCCACACACCCACCACACACACCACACACACACACACACACATTGATTATTATAGTAAATGTATTTTCTTAAGCAGCAAATCAGCATCTTAGAATGATTTCTGAAGAATCATGTGACACTGAAGACTGGAGTAATGATGCTGAAAATTCAGATTTGCATCACAGGAATAAATTACATTTTTTAATATATATTTAAAATAGAAAAGAGTTATTTGAAAATTGTTGTCATATTCTACAATTTAACGGTTTTGACTGTATTTTTTGATTAAATACCTGCAGCTTTGGTGAACAGAAGAGACTTCTTTCAAAAACATTACAAAATATTACCTACACCAACTTGGTGTACTGTACATAGATTCGCTTGCTAACTGTACTTTGTGTTTAAACAGTTAAAACAGGAAATCTAATCATATTAATGACAAAATCATAAGAGAACTATAATGCATTTGCTGCGGTGTGTTTTGCTTTTTAAGTGTATTTGTGCCTTTTTCTTCTGGTTTTCAGATGAAAGAAAGGCAATAAGGTTCCCAATCCAATCGTTCAAATCTCATGCAAGATGTTACTCGTGACAGCCGGTAAGATTCACACCTACCATCTGTCCCCAAATAAACCTTCCCATGTGACCCGCTCTTTCTCGCTCCACTCAATTTCCCCTTTCTCTTAGATTTGCTGGAATACCGTGAACACCCCATTGGGAGGACGCTTTCACTTTCTTCATCAGAGATCCAAGCAAACAGGACATTAGCGTACAGGTATCCTAACATCATCTGCCTGGAATTAGCATTCGTCTGGTCTGATCTGTTTACAAACCCACAGCTCTAAATACTAGTGAAAACACGGCTCATATGTGAATTAATGATGTCACGGTACCAAAATTTCAGTATTCGGTACCGATACCAGTGAAAATCCACGGTTCCTCGGTACCAATTTCGGTACCAAAGCAAAACACAAAAATATGCTAATTAAAAAAACACACTTTTTATCACTAAAAATAAAACCAATGCCATTCTTTATACTTATTTACAATTGTTGTTTAAAGTTTTTCTACAAGTAATTATAATTATGAAAAACAGTAAAACAAGTTTTCACCCAAATTTAATTGTCTTTTTAATTAATGAAATTTAAAACACATTTTATTTTTTGGTAAATAAAGGGGATTTGCTATTAAAATTAAAACATGGAAGAAATATTGTCAGATTTATTTCTTTAAAAAAATAAAGTTTTATTAATTTTTTTCAACAGTAGTAGCAGTATCAAATATATTCTACTAAATAATAGTAATATTTCTAGAACAATGCCGTTATGTAAAAATGAACTTTTATTTTGACGGGTTGCCGTGAATACCTTTAAATTGACACCTGGTTTTACTCAAATGAAACGGTAAATGCTTGTGAAGTGACTCAGAACAGTTCTGGTGATGTTGTTTATGCATTTATCTCCTCATTGAGACGGCAGATGTAGTAAACAAACCCGCACGTCTCTGCCATTCATTCATTCACACAGAGACGCGCAGAACATGCAGGATTCATATTTCAACCAACTTCTGCAGCTTAACATTTACAGATACTGGTCCATATGGAGATTTGATTTGATTAATTTATGCTAACTTTGTCAAATTCCGTGACTGTCCATATTGAAAATGTAAGTTTCATTTTCATGACTGGATTTTGAGATTCCGTCCGCGTTTTCTACTTTGCGGAGATCATAGTGCTGTATGCGTCAAGAAACGGGTTGACCGGGTACTCGGTACCACCGGTACCTTAAAGAAACCTGGTACCGTGACATTTTCATTTTTTTAGTACCGACTTGGTACCGAAAGTACTGGGTCTTTTGACAACACTAATGTGAATGCTTGCAGTATTTTTTCCACATGTCTCTTCCATCTCTTTCAGGTGAAGGATTAATGACCGTGTTCAGGTTTTGGGAAGTCTGTCCATTCCTGTTTCCCGTCTTCTCTCTTGCCAAGATCTGACTTTGGATGAATGGTTTAATCTGGAGAATTCTGGTCCAGGAAGCCGCATCCACATCAACACAGTGCTCAGGGTAAATTCATCAGACACACAATACGCACTTATTATTTTTTTTATTATCAGTGTGTGCTGCTATTTTTGTGGAAACCAAAATGATGATTTTTTTGATGAATAGAAAATTCAAAAGAACAGCATTTATTTGAAATAGAAATCCTTTGTAACATCATACATGTCTTTCCTCCTCTTACTTTTTGATCAATTTAATGCATCTTTGCTGTATAAAAGTATTCATTTATTTCAAAAAACAAAAATCTTGCTCATCCCAACCCCTTAAACAGCAGTTAATGATGTTATACAGATTTCAAATGCATTATATTTGGAGAAAAAGAGTCTCATTCTTTGTTGATGTCATTTCCTGCAGGTGCTCTGGTTGGATGAAGCCGCCGCAACTTCCTCTCTCCTCTCCAGTGACCCTCTTTCCAAGAGTTCTGCATCACGTCCACAGAAGACGACGCCCCATTCCAGCTTCGCCACTGAGGTGTCCATGAGTCAGCACTGTCATTATCTCTGTAAACTATTAATAATGTGTCGCATTAGCCATACGAGTACAATATGTTCTGAAAACCAACATCCTAATGGTCTGACTTCAGTCGATCATAACCAACCTCTAAAATCATCTGCTCTTTGTTCCTGTAGGGGATGCTGCGTATCCACCTTGTGGAGGCTCAAAATCTGGTCGCGAAGGACAACATGATGGGTGGGATGGTGAAGGGCAAGAGCGACCCGTATGTCAAGATCCAAATTGGAGGTGAAACCTTTAAGAGTCAAGTGATGAAGGAGAACCTCAACCCCACCTGGAACGAGATGTATGAGGTGGGAATGCTGGGAAACACATTTAGAAATCAACTCTAGACACTATGTCTATGTCGGGAATGGTATGCTACTGTAATACTCATGCAATTTATGCAGTTTGTAGTATGTATATTCTACATTTATATTAGGCATGTTGGCATTCGCCTAAAATGTGCTGTATACAATTAGAGCAGACTGCATGGAATACTTTATCCCATGATGCATTGCGCTCAACTTGACATTTCATTTCCAGAAGGACTAATGAAACTGAAAATTGATTTTAAACCACATTTTTAACTAATGTTATTTTTTTATTAGACTGCTAATAAAAGTCATTTTCTTAAAAACTTGAATTCTTAATATAAAATAACCATATTTATTTCCAAACATAACTGGATATGACATATTAAATTAAATGTACATAATATATTTTATATATTTATATTTATTTGTTTTAAAAAATGTAATATAGTCATGCAACAGTGTTTCAAATGTGTATTTTTTGCATGTTGCATGTTCACACATGCGGCAATGCAATTCAAAAGGCTCTACAAGCATAAAGAAGTAATTAAAGATAATCCTAAAGTAGTATATAATTAAAACTATAAAAAATAACTGTTACATGTCAGTGGATATATACTGTTTACATGCTATTCTTAAAATAATAATTAAAAAATATATTTTTTTAAAAATAGTAGTCTGTAAACAGTTCAGAACATTTATTTTTGGGACTTTTTTCCTTATTAAATGAAAATAATAATAAAATACTAAAATAGTGTATAACTATCTAACAAAATATAAAAAATAAATTATTTAAATAAATATATATAAAAAAATAAATAAAGAAAAAAATATAGAATATAAAAAATAACCTTATAATATAATAAAAATAACTTTTATGTCAATAATGACATACTTTTTACATGCTATTTTTAAAATAAAAATATCAGTCCGTATACAGTAGGTACAGAAAACTATGCGTTATGCAAACGTTTTCCTCATTTAAGCTGCAGATTGTTTAACAGCATGACAAAGTATTTTTTACTTTTTTAATTTCCCATGATTATTTTTAAGGTGGTTTTGACGCAGCTTCCTGGTCAAGAGTTAACGCTGGAAGTTTTTGATAAGGACATGGACATGAACGATGACTTTATGGGCAGGTATGAGGGCTGCTGTCAATATAATCCATGAGAACTCTAAGCATTGTTTTGTTTTAGCATCATTTAGGCATATGTTGGTTTTTCTTTTAGGCTGAAGATGAATCTGAGTGACATAATCAGCTCTGAGTACATTAATGAAGTGAGTATATGTGCATCAGTAGTAGTAAGTCTAAAAATAAGCTGTGTGAATATACTGATACATGTGTGCTCTTGTGATTTGTGTTTGTGTGTCAGTGGTTTACTCTGAGCGACGTTAAGCGTGGCCGTGTTCATCTCGCTCTGGAATGGCTGCCCACTGTAACACAACCAGAGAAACTACAGCAGGTGAGCAAAACCAGTCTCTGTCTGTGTTGACAATGCATTGATAAAACGGACTGGTTAACTGGGCGATTTATTCATCAGGTGTTGCAGTACCAGTCAAAGAGCTCTTACCTGAATAAGACAGTGCCGACTGCCGCTCTCCTGTTTGTGTATGTGGAGCGCGCGCATGAGCTTCCTGTGAGTATGACACACATGACATCTCTTGAATATCTTAATATCTCTGTTGTTTAGAGGAGACTGTTTGATTTTTCCTCTGAGAAGAAGACTTTCGTAATCTTGCATGTATCTCTAAAGTGTAACTGTGTTCGTATTTGCCAAGAAACAGTGCACGTTCAGAAGTCTGAAACATTTACCCATATTTACTGTCTGAGATGTTCTCATAAGGCTTATTTTTTCTGTTTAGTTGAAGAAGAGTGGAAAGGAGCCTAAAGTTGGAGCTGAGCTGATTTTGAGGAGAACGTCTCATAGAACCACGGTGAGAAACTGTTTAAACACAAATACTGTTGAATTGATTTATTAATGATGTGTGGCTGCAATCATTCTTTTTTTTCTTTTACTTGATACGTTGTGATGAGTATGTGATCGCACCAGCTCTCCGCAGTGGGATGAGGCATTTCACTTCCTGGTTCAAGATCCTTTGAATGAAGACCTTGTTGTGAAGGTAAGAGAAAAGCAAACAGCACATTTTTTGTTATGCATGTTATGCACCTGACTTGAACCTTTCTACTACCACTCTGCAGTTGACCCACAACTGGGACTTCTCTCTGGGATTTGTGGTGATTCCCGTCAGAGAGCTTCTCTCTGAGCCAGATCTGATGCTGGACCAGTGGCTGGATCTGGATGGAGCGTCACCCCAGAGTCAGATTCTGCTCAGAGCTCAGCTGAAGGTAGAACACACACAGACATGCTCTGTTATTTGAAATGTTTTTGAAAGAAGTCTCTTAAGCTCACCAAGGCTCCAATTATTTGATAAAAAAATACAGTAAACACAGGAAAAATGTAAAATATTATTGCAATTTAAAATAATTCTATTTTAATAGATTTTAAAATGTTTATTTATTCCTGTGATGCAAAGCTGAATTATCAGCTGCCGTTACTCTTACTCGTTACTCTTCATTGGCGCTTAAAATTTTTTGTGGAAACCATGGTGCATTTGTTTTCATAATTTTTTGATGAATATAATTTTTAAAGGAACAGCATTTTTATTAAATGCAAGGTCTTAAATCAGAGCAGAAACTCTTAAATTCATAAAATCATGGCATTAAATCTCACACGCACTGCAAAAAATAAATATCTTCATCCGTATTTTTGAATTCCATTACAAGTATCTAAACTTCCTTGAATCAAGATACATTTACTTTTGAGATGCAAAATGAAGAAATTAATTCTTGTTTTCTGAGAAATTTAACTAAATGTTTAAAACAAGAACGGATATCTGTCAGTAGGGTATGATAATGACTGAGCACATTAGCAGATATGTGTTCTTGTTTTATTCAAAAACTTGTGCATTTTGAGCAGTTTAACGGAAAACAAGACTTCTTATCTCATGTCATTTTGCTTCTCAAGTAAATGCATCTTGATTTAAGAATTCAAATTAGTCATTAAAATTATTCATTCAAATTGTCTTGGTCTTTTTTTTAAGTCTGGTTTCCAAACAAAATAAAAAACGATCTGACCCCAAACTTTTGAATAGTAGAATGAAAGAGTAGCCTCATGTAAAATTAGTTTTTTTAAGAAGAAGAAAAGAATATGTGACCCTGGAACAATCTTAAGTCACTGGGGTATATTTGTAGCAGTAGCCAAAAAAACACTGTGAATGGGTCAAAATTATTGATTTTTCTTTTATGCCAAAAATCAATAGGATATTAAGTAAAGATCATTTTCCATGAAAACATTTTGTAAATTTCCTACCGTAAATATATCAAAATGTAATTTTTGATTAGTAATATGCATTGCTAAGAATTAATTTGGACAACTTTAAAGGTGATTTTCTCAATATTTTGATTTTTTTGCACCCTCAGATTCCAGATTTTCAAAGAGTTGTATCTCGACCAAATTTTGTCCTATCATAACAAACCATACATCAATGGAAAGCTTATTTATTCAGCTATAAATCTGAATTTTGGAATATTGACACTTAAAGCTGGTTTTGAGGTCCAGGGTCACATATGGTTCATTCAGTGGTATATGATAGCAGATTTGTCCTGTCTGCTTGAACTGTCCCTTCGAAGTATTTGGTGTTGATGTGATGTTTTCTTTATGTTGTAGATTCTTTGCCCTAAAGAGACAGAGAGCTCTGAAGACCATGAGGAACCTAATCGTCCTGAAGCATCCAGCATTAGAAGAAAACAGGAGGAGGAATTAGTGCAGAAGTGAGAGGAGGAGATTTTCATGTCACAGTTCCTTAAACTGAAGTTCCTATTTAAGATAGATCTGCAGAACTACCAACTGATATTTCGCTCATAATTTCTCTTCAAATTTAAAAATCTCTTCTCTTTATAAAACCAGCATGATGGAATCCATCAACTATCTAATAACAATAGTAATAAACATATATATTAAAGTAAGTGTGTGTGTTTACTGATTCTAGTTGACTGTTAAGTGTATTTATGGATATTTATTGATTGATGTTTAAGAGGAACAATGTTTTCTGTTCATATTGTTGCATGTTATGTAACTTCTTTGGCCAAAAAGTGAAAAGACAATGCATTTTCTTTGACTTTGACGTGAGTGTCTGTGTTTGTTTGGGGGCTTCAGGTCTAGTTTTGAGGAGGTCCCACCATCTCCTGTCAGCAGGACTTCCTCTGTGTCAGTCCCAGAAAAGGAAGAAGTCACAGAGGTCCCAGAAGTTTCCAGTTCAGATGACCTTCGACCCTTGCACACCAGCCCTGACCCCAGCTTTGGTGCTGAGGTGAGAAATGTTAAGATGGATGGCAGACTGTTGATATGGCTTATAAAAGCAAACATACTAACATAATGACTTGATGTTTTTAGGGCGTGCTCCGCCTCCACCTGCTGGAAGCTGAAGATCTGGTCGCAAAGGACAACATGATGGGAGGGATGGTGAAGGGGAAGAGCGACCCGTATGTCAAGATCCATATCGGAGACACAGTCTTTAAGAGTCATGTGATCAAGGAGAACCTTAACCCCACCTGGAACGAGATGTATGAGGTGCGTTTAGGTCCTCAGATGTTGTTTTAGAGACTACTAAACATGGTTTTCAAAATAATAACAATGCTTTTTCCAGCTGGTTATGACCTCCAGGTCGACCTCTGATGTCCTTGTGGAGGTTTTCGACAAGGATATGGACAAAGACGACTTTTTAGGGAGGTATGTGGCCGTGTTTTATTGCCAACTAAAACTAAAGTTATTAAAAAAACCTTTGCGTTAATTGAAATAAAATATAAATATTAGATGAAAAATGTAAACAAAAATTTGAAATGATGCCTTGTTTAGTTGAAAGGCTAAAATGACTTTAAAACTGAAATTATAAAATAATTATATATATATATATATATATATATATATATATATATATATATATATATATATATATATGTGTGTATGTGTATATATATATTTTATATGTATATATATATATATTTATGTGTGTATATTTATATATATATATATAGATATATATATATATATATATATATATATATATATATATATGTATATATACATATATATACATAATAACTAAATAAAAAATAATAATAAGTATATACAGTATAAGCAGTGAAAATGCAAATTAAAATTAACATTAAAAAAATGGAAATATAAAAGCTAATTTAAACCGTTTATTACTCGTCCATGTTATGTAATGCATATTTGCATATTAATTTTGCTTGGCCACAGGGTGAAAATCAGCTTACAGGAGATCATTCAGTCCCAGCTGACTGACAAAGTGAGTGCTTCATCGCTGATCTCTTTCCTCATTCTCTTTAATGTATTTATTTTGAGCAATTTAGAGTTTGATTAAATTAAACTGGCATTTACAGAGCATTGCTAATAAGTTTACTGGTAAGGTGAGAAAGTGTCATATTAGTAATTCAGTGGTATTGTTGGTTTTTGATTATTCATTTCTGAATAGATAATGTTTTTATGTAATGATTTATGTAATTTCATTGTTTTCTTTCTCTGTGTGTCAGTGGTTTTCTCTGAGTGACGTCAAACATGGCCAGGTTCATATGATTCTGGAATGGCTGCCTACAGTCACACAACCTGACAGACTACAGAAGGTCATCATTAAATTTATATGTTATGTTATGTTATGTTATGTTATGTTATGTTATGTTATGTTATGTTATGTTATGTTATGTTATGTTATATGTTTTATTTATTTAATGGATTTATTTCAAGAACCTCCTGAAATTTTAAGCGATTCTATAATATTTCAGTTAAAAAAATAAATGTAATGACTATTTTTTTTTATGATCAGAGTAAAGTGTTATATTTGAAGGTTTCTTTTTAATATTAAATTGTTTAATTTAAAAATATTGACTTTACATATTTGTGTCATATTTTGAATAAATATATTTATATAATTTAGTGTGCTATTTTTGGAGTTTGCTTTTTCATGTTACTTGTCAGGTGAGACTTGTGATGTATGTATGCACCGGGTCAAGATTAGTTTACCTTTCAGTAAAAATAATGAATTCATTTAAAGTCATTTTGCATTAATGATTAATTAATTGAATTACTTATTTGCATGTTAGATCAGGATAAATTGTTACATTTGATGTCATGGTTTTAAAATTAAATAATCAAAAATATTATTTCAGTGCATTAATTATTCATTTCTTAGTATGTTTAATGTGAATGTATTTTTATACAGTTTAATTTGGTGTTTTCTTTTCTTCAGTTTAATCTCTTTTCTTGTTTTCTTTATGCCAGGCTCTGCAGTTACAGTCAGAGCATTCGTACCAGAACAAATCTGTGGCGTCAGCAGCTCTGTTCTTCATCCTCTTGGAGAGAGCTCATGACCTGCAGGTACGTCTTACAAGCATCATCACACCACAAATACAGTTACACTATATTGGACAGAATTGTGGTAATACTGTGTCATGTGTGCAGCTAAAGAAGAGTGGAAAGGAGCCTAAAGCGGCTGCAGAGCTGGTGTTGGGGGACATTTCTTATAAAACCAAGGTGGGAATTTGTGCCTTTTGTAAAGATGAAGTCTTGTGTCAGTTTCTGACCCTTAATATCAGCCACTTCTTTGCTGGTCTGTTTAAAGGTGTGTGAGCGCTCCACGTCTCCCGAGTGGAGTGAAGCTTTTCACTTCCTCATTCACAACCCTACAGAGGAAATTCTTATTATAAAGGTAAAATAGATGGAATTATTGTGCTTGCTACTTTTATTACACATTACATTGGTTATTTATAATATTGTATAATATAGTAATTAATGATCTCATTATTAGTCTTATTTTATGCACATTCAAAATCATATATATATATATATATTTTATAATAAAATGTATTTAAATATGATGGAATATTAAACATGATGATGGTGATTAAAATTGTAATACATTTTAAGTTATTATAATGTATTTAAATGTAAATTAATAATTAAAAATAATATATTTTAAATAATAATAATAGTACTAGTAATAATAGTAAAAATATTACTACTACTAATGATGATAATAATACTTTTTATTATTATTATTATTATTTAAATAAATATAATTTATGTATACCACATATTCAGAGACTATTTTAAATATTTGTACTTTTAATATATTATTATTTGTATTATTTATGATGATATTATTAAATAATTAGAAATATATCATATTATTATATATGATATTATTTGTCACACTGCTGGACCATTTAGAAAAAGGTGACTAGAGTTTACACTTTCTCATGTATTTTTAGACCGATTTTAACATGATTTTTCAATATTGATATAGTCCATGGACACATTATGCATCAAAAACCCTTATATATGTCGTAATAAACAATCATAATGGATTTTTATTAACTTGGTTCATCTTTTTCTCTCGTTTCACTGTAGCTTTCAAGTGCCTTTGAGCAGCCCTTAGGCTCTGTGGTTCTACCAATCAGAGAGCTGCTTTCAAAACCAGATCTACTGATGGACCAGTGGTTTAGTCTGGATGGAGCAGGTCCTGACAGTCAGATTCTGCTGAGGGCACAACTTAAGGTCAAACAATGATTCTTATTGCTTTTTCTAAATTGTACTTTAATTACCTTTAATAATGACCTTTTTCAAATTGTCATTTCAGTTCATAAAATAAAAAAATATGTATATTGTATATGTGGATATGTGGATATATATGGATCTCTTGCAATTAGTTACATGTTGGTGTGTCAAATCTAGACCATAAGAAATGTATAAATGGCAAAATTACTCTACTTTAATTTCAGATTTTGGACTCAAGTTTTGGACACAAGTGTCCTTCATCGTAAAAAGCCTGTTGTTGAAGAGAAGAGCGTTCGGTGAGTGAACAGCATGAAGAAAAAGCACCAGTCACTGTTGAGCACTCACACACACAAAAACACAGCTTGACACTGAGGTGTGTGTATAAAGCATAACTCACTTGAAGATTTTATTTTAATAGATAATTAATTTTATATAATATTTTATTTTAAGTATTTGAATCATAATGACATTATTTTAATTTTAATGTAATACATTATATTATAAATGATTTCATTTCTTAAATTATTTAGTTGAATTTAATTTATTCAATTCATTTTAATTATTTTAATTTTATTTAATTACGTTTTTTTTTTTTTTTTTTTTTAAACAGTATTTCAGATCCATTATATATATTACATTAAACTACTTTTTGGAGAAAAAAAAATTGATTAAAAAATTATTAAATATGGTACAATAAATGTTAAAAGTGAATGATGAAAAAGCTTCCTTTTAAATGATTTGCTCATTAAAGAAACTGTTGCCAGAGTTAATTTTGTATAATTCAGATACTATCGTGGTGTTTGTATTATTTTTAAAAATTTAATTAAAATTAGTTTAAAATTTAAATTAAAATTAAATTAAATTTATGCATTTAGCAGACGCTTTTATCCAAAGCGACTTACACTGCATTCAGGCTATCAATTAGGTATCAATTTTTACCTATCATGTGCTCCCAGGGAATCGAACCCCCAAACTTGCGCTTGTTAATGCAATGCTCTACCACTTGAGCTACAGGAACACAAAGTTTAAGTTTTAGTAATTTTGTCGTCTGTTTTTGTCATTGTTCAGACTAGTTTTTTTATGTCTACATAGTTTTTACTTCAGTTTTAGTTTTCAAGTTAAACTAAATGAAGATGAGAAATGTTGCTTTAGCAGCTAACAGGAATAAAAAGGTCAGTGTACTTTTGCATCCATTCATTTTTCGATTTTAACTCAGACATGAAATACACAACATGCGGCTTTTCTTTAATGGTTCAAACACCGATGAATAGAATAAGCAGACACAAACTAATTTCCATTATTCAAAATTCGTTTTTCATTAAAAATATAAAAAATTACATAAAGCTTGTCTTTTTAATGTATATAAACGTTAAATTTAATTTCTATACACTCTCTATACAGATGCTTTTTGAAAATGTTTATTAAAGGAGCAAAGAGTCATGAACAAAAATCTGAAAAGAAGTGAGTATTTTACTTTTTCGAGCAGCATCTTGTGTGTACGGTTCTACTTTCAGTTTTGGTTTTCAACATAGCATTTAAAAATACAACAACAGTTCTTTTTTTTATTTTTTTCATAATGGTTAAAAAACGAAAAACAAATGGATGAAAAGTGCACAGACCATAAATGAAGTTAATTTTTAGTTTTTTTATATATTTTATTCTATTTAGATTAACATATATTTTGACAAACGTAAAGTTTTTTTTAATTGTTTTACTTTCAATAACTATAATAACTCTGATTGTTGCTTATCATTTACAGGATCTCAGCAATGTTCCTGATTCCACTATCAGTGAGGGTGGATACATGGAACCAGTCAAAACATTTGGATCAGCCCATGAAGAGCACAGACACATGGACAAACCAGAAGAGCAGTGAGTTCAAGATTTGAGATGGTTTTTTTAATATATATCATATAAAATTGTTAATATAAAAATCATAATAATGATGGGTCATCATATACAGATTGATTAATGTGTGTTTGTTCATGCTAAACAGGTCTCCCAAGAAGGTTTCTCCCAGTGTCCCTGCAGAGGAGTCAAAAGTCTCTAGCTCTACAGACGTACGACCTCAAAAAACGAGCCATGACCCCAGCTTTGGCACCAAGGTGAGTGTTATCTTTTTGCTTAGGTTCCGTGGTCAGTCTTAGGATGCTGGAACATGTCCTACTGGGCAGGATCACATTAGAAAAAGTTATTATTGTTTAATATCTGTCCCATAGGGGGTGCTGCGCATCCATCTTTTGGAAGCTCAGGATCTGGTAGCGAAGGACAACATGATGGGAGGGATGGTGAAGGGCAAGAGCGACCCGTATGTCAAGATCCATATCGGGGAGACAACCTTTAAAAGTCACGTGATCAAGGAGAACCTCAACCCCACCTGGAACGAGATGTATGAGGTGGGAATGCTGGGAAATGTAGTTTGGAAAAATCAAGGCGTCACAGAAATTACTTTATGAGACATTAATAGTTCCCATTTTTATTTACTAGATGGTTCTGAGACCTGATAATAATCTAGATGTGAAGTTTGAGGTCTATGATAAGGATTTTGAATCTGATGACTTCCTTGGAAGGTTAGTACATCTACAACCACTATTACTCAATAAAGCGCAAGTCTTAAGAAACCAGATTTTTTTGCATTATCACATAATTTTTTGGGACAACTAGGCACATTCCCCCTCCATTTCATATATATCATGGTAGTATTTGTTTTCAATTTATGTTTATGATTTAAAAAAAGAAAAAACAATGTAGGCCTACTACAGTAAAATATGTAAATAAATAATTAAATTAAAAAAGTAAAACTATTTTTACTGTTGATTTTGGGGTGAAATATGCCCCAGATAAATGTTCATGAAATTTACTCTAAACACACACACAAAAACACTTCATTTCAGATAATATATTCATAAAACAAATTACATTTTACTTTGTCTTCATGTGTGTTCAGGTTCAAGCTCAAACTTGGTCATATCATCAGTTCCCAGTATGATGATGAAGTGCGTATCAACACATTTGGCTCTGATTTGTAAGAACACAACACAGTGAGCACTTTAATCATTTCCTGCTGCCTTTTCTTTTCCAGTGGTTTACTTTGAATGATATAAAACACGGTCGAGTCCATGTGGTGCTGGAATGGCTTCCCACCTCAACACAACGGGAAAGACTGGATCAAGTCAGTTTTTCATGAAGACACACAGAGTCTGTCGATTATTGTTTTCTATAAAATTGACTCAGTGCTAAAAGTTGTCTTTTTAACTAGGTCATGCAGATGCAAAGCTCTCAGACCTACCAGAACAAGTCTGTGCCGTCAGCAGCGTTGTTGTTTATTCATTTAGAAAGAGCTCATGATCTGCCTGTGAGTCTATATACTTCTATACACTACATATACACATGTATGTATTTCTATTAATTATGAGTATCACTGTATGTATATTTATTAGAAATTATTGTATATTTACTAGAAATTGTCTTTATTACATCTCTATAAAGTATTTAAATGACTGTAAGTGTAATGAAAGTTCTGTTAATAATTCTTGCTGGCTGTCTTGGCATCTAGTTGAAGAAAAGTGGAAAGGAGCCCAAAGCTGCTGCTGAACTTGCACTTGGAGCAACATCTTATAAAACCAAGGCAGGAGAATTGATCTATAATAGCAATAATGCAGTACTATAAAAAGTCATGTGGCATTTATTTGTAATATTGTAATATATTTAATTTCTTTGTTCTGTGCTCTCTCATGTAAAGGTGTGTGATCGATCAACTTCTCCTCACTGGAATGAAGCATTTGACTTTCTGGTTCACGACCCCAAAAAGGACATACTTGTCATTAAGGTGAGGATATTTTAGCCTGAAATGCAGTTGATATCATTTTGTGAAGATTAGATGCAATGAATATTAAACTAATAATCAGTAACTGCAATATATGATGATATATATTTAAAATTGTTATTATTGTATACACAGTGCAGAGCCTTAGTGTCTTTTAAGTACATACTTAGCATGCTAAAAAATACATCAGCAAACCTAAACTAACTTGCTCTGCATGACAGTAGTTGACCTCAAAGAGAAACTGATTGTAGAAGAAGAGTTTACACTAATTTGCGCCCCTTGTGGAGGCACAAGAATGCAACAGGTATTTGTGTTTAAACTAGAAGGGTTTCTGTGTTAAGCTTCAGGTCTTAAATTCTGATTATTTCAGACTCTCATTTGATTTATTGTCATTCTGAGCAGATCTCAAGTGCCTGGGACCAACCCATGGGCTCTTTGGTTCTACCAATCAGAGAGCTGCTTTCAAAACCAGATCTACTGATGGACCAGTGGCTCGATCTGGATGGAGCTTCACCAAAGAGCCAGATCCTACTCAGGGCACAGCTGAAGGTGAGAAAACTTGAGCCATCTTCACTCATTTTGATCATATTTGAGCACAAGATGTTTAGTTTAACTACTTTTTCTGTTTTATCCAGATCTTGGATTCAAAAATGGCCGCCTTACTAGCCATGGGTTCAGGTCCCGTGTTGCGTAATAAGCAGACGGCCACCACTGGTCAGATCAAAATCTCCCTGACCTTCCAGAAGAAGTTGACCGTGATCATCCATGCATGCAGGTCTGGTGTGATTATAAACCCTTTTGACTCATTTCAAGTTTAGAATCGCCTGTGTAAGTCTGAAGTTTGAGGGGAAGTGAGGACGTTCTGTGATTGTGTTTTTTTAGGGGTCTGGTTACATCATCCAAGGACAGCTTAGACACCTACGTCTCCCTCATTCTGCTGCCGGATAAAAGCAAGGCCACGAAAAGAAAAACAAGTGTGAAGAAGAAAAATCTGAACCCAGAGTTCAATGAAAGGTTTGGAGACGTGTGTGTGGGTGTGTGTGTGTGTGTGTGTTGTTCATGAATAAGGGAGATTCAAGTGAAGTGTTATCAGTTCTGTGCACTACGTACTATGGTAATACTTTACTTTTGCATTGGAGCACCATCTAAACATAATTATTTAGTAGCATATCAGAATACTATAAAGATAAGGGTGTGTTTAATTAATTTTTATATATTGCATTGTGTAAATCTTGTCTTTTGATTTTATGATCTGAAATGTGTTTGCATTTCAAATGGGTTTATCAGACCTTGACCCAGTAAGTGTGTGTCATAAACTGGAATGATGTTCTGCAGGTTTGAGTTTGATATGAGTGTGGAGGACGCTCAGAGACGAGAGCTCAGCGTTTGTGTGAAAAACGCTTCCACGTCCTTCATGAACCGAGACAAAGACTTGATCGGACAGGTCAGTCTGCCTGGGCTCACGTCAGCTATACAGGCACAAAAAAATGAAAAATAAAACTTTCTCCTTGTCCATTTAAAATATCTACACATTCTGACACTCTGTGCACAAAATTGTGTAAGACATAAAGAATTGTTTTCAGAGAATTTATTTTGAATTATGAGTTACTTTTTTTGTATTCTTTGTATTAAATATAAATCTTAAGTGCACATTAATTTTTTTAAAATATATATTTATTTAGATATTTTTAGTGTAAAGCAAGACAAAAAAAAATGTCATATGATTTTGTGCCATGAACAAATAACAGAATTTTATTTTATCTCAATGTATGAAGAATAAAATTATTTAAAATTAACTATATAATTTTATTTGTATTAAATTTCAAGAATTTTTATATTATAAATATTTATAATTTAATTTTAATTTATATAGATGTATTTTAAAAAAATATATAAATTAATGTTATTGTTCATATTTATAATATTTATAATTTTACAATTTTGAATTTATACAAATTTATTTAAAAATAAAATTATATACATTCATTTTAAGTTAATTTTATTTGTGTTCAATTGTATATTTTAATGTTTATAATTTTTTATTATACTTATATTAATAATATTTATTTCATTTAATAACCATATTATTATTTAAATATTGTAGTGTTTAATGTATTGTTGATTTATTCTTGTAGGTGCAGATAGACCTGGGACATGTTGACTTAATCGCTGGAGTCACAGAATGGTTAGTTTTGGTGCTTTTAATACACAAACATACAAATATTTTCCCATGGAATAACTGTATTGTGTATATGTATTATTTATTTTGTTCTGATATCTGTTTAACTTCTTCAGTGACAGAATTTTTATTTTTGGATGAACTGTTCCTTAATTTTTTTTTCTCTCTGTCAGGTTTGATCTAAAAGAAGAGCAGAGCTGAACACAATGCTCTTGACCTGAGCACTTCACAGCCAACCTTGAACCTCTTCCTGAAGTTCATCAGGTTAACTTCGCTGTCGTGTATCCCTGCCAATGCTTCCCTTCCCTCTTTTTTTTATTACTTCACAAACACACATATTTCTTCTCTCCATCTGTTTATTTATCAACAGATGATTTCTGAGTGACCAGTTCATGTGATAAATATGAAAGATCTTTGTGGTTTGAACATATTGCTGCACTGAGTATTATATCAGAGCTGATATATAAATTGGTTATATCTGTAAAGTCTATCTGGAAAGAATCTCGTCTTTCTGTGCAGGTTGCATGGACGTCACATTTGTGTTTAAATTTAGAAGAAAATGGATTTTAAAATGAGTTTTTAAAGCAAAGAAATATATTTGTTTTTATTAAACGTCAGGATACGATATGAAATCTTGTTTAAATGTTCAAATTCATGAAGGATTATAATTGACAGATCTTTGTGCACCAAAAATATAAAGTGGTTTTATTTAGAAAGTCTACATATCACCACCTAAACACTTTATTTAAGATGACTTATGTGCTGTTACCACTGCAGATCTCTACAATCATAGTGTTGCGTTTCGACATATAGCTGCTGTTTACACATGGATGTGTCTTATGTAGCTTCTGCAGTACATTGTGATGCCAAATATCTAGAAAATCACTTTTTTTTTTTTTAGCCAAAAGTATGTTATTAAAGCTTGCTTGTTACATTGTGTTCATTTTAAAAGTCATTTTTTATTTACAGTCATTTATGTTGCCAAAAACTGCCAGGTCTATTCTTAGGGCTCCCATACTTGTGAAAACCTTTGAATTGAATCCCAGGCTTGCAAAAATCATGTAACATAAAGTGTTAAAGTCTCAAAAATTTCTAAAGTGAGTGTAAATTTCTGGTTACGCTTTGACAATGGGTTTCAGAGTCATATGCATTGAATCAAATGCATTGAGCTGCATTCAGAGCATTTTTGATTCATTTTTTTCTCTTTGGAGACTTTTGTAAACCATGTATGGTTGTTTAAATCACTTAATTCCAAGGATTGGTATCTGAGTTACAAAAGAAACTCCAGTAATGTCTAAAATGATTTGAATGATACTTAACCACTAATAGCTGGATATCGTGATAATGAACAATTAGAAAAGTCATGGAAATTGATTAGTTAAAAGGGTGGGAGCCCTGTCCAAGGTCTAGACCGAATGCAAATGCCTTTTGCTCAACTTTATTCATTTTTTTCATGATTTGGTTTTTATAATATACTTCTTTATACAAACTACCATTCAAAAGTTTGGGGTCAGCAAGATTTTTTTTAATTAATACTTTTATTCAGCATGGACACATTCCATTGATAAAGTTGGCACTAAAGACATTTATAATGTTGCAAATCATTTCTATTTCAAATAAAGGCTGTTCTTTTGAACTTTCTACTCACCAAAGAATCATAAAATAATCAGTTAACTATACTTTTTAATAAATAAATGGAAACCTTGTGAGAATAAAAAAAATCCTACAGACCCTAAATAGTTGAACTGTAGTGTACAGTATTTTTTCTTGTCATAGGTTTTACTTTACTAGTTGGAGTTCATATTTTGCATTCCATTTGTTTTCTATCATTGTGTGCATGTTACACTTTTATTCCCACAATTTTTATATTCTACATTAAAACATGCTGTAATGTGTTGAGTTTTATGTGCAAATTAGTAAATACCAAAGAACCAAACCATGCTACAGATGATGTTCAGCTGAGCAGCACTACTCGTACTGTCACACTTCTGCATGTATTGTCTCATATTCACAGCTGTCAATAAAACAGTTATGGCATCAGAATGTTGTCAGAAGCCTTATATTCGAACCACATAAGCATTACTACTACATAACTCAAAAAAACCACTAAAAAGACCTTCTGTGGAAGTTGATTTTTTTATTTAACAAAGCAGTCTATGTTGATCATGCACAGCTTTATCAATGCTGCATTGTGCAACGAAACAAACATTTGGCACCATTTAAAGGACATGTGGTTTTATTTTATGTAGGCTGTGAAGTGATTATATTAAAAACAGCCCATCAACACAATACTTCTAAGTATTTTACAAAAAGACAGTGTGACAAGCAGTTCATAAATGAACATTATAATGACAACACGTTTTCTCATGGTACGAAGGCAAGAGTGCGTTTCTCCCTGAAGGGAGACATAATCAGCCTTCAAACCATCTAATATTGACTTCCAGGTCTGTTTAGGCATCTTCCCACAAATATCCAAAGACTTCAGAACCATTTCAGTTTTATGTGAGACTGGAAAAGAAGAAACAATGAGGTTGAGTCTGCTTTGAAATAATAATCAGAACATTTTTCTTGGATAAACTGTATGTATTTCTCCACACGTGAAGTTTCCATCACATACCTGTCGATGAGCGAGTCTCTCATAGTAGTTGCGATGGCGCTGGGCTGTGTTTCACTCAATCTGAAGACGCTCTCGATGACGGACAGCTCAGTGCTCGTGGTGTCCAGCCCACAGAAGGCACACCAGTCATTCACCACCATACCACCAGCGATCACCTCACTACCGCGGTTCACCGTTCCAGCCCACAGGGAGCACAATTATGAGACTGGACCACAAAACCAGTCTAAGTGTCCATTTTTTGAAATAGAGGTTTCTACATCATCTGAAAGCTGAATAAATGAGTTTTCCATTAATGTGTGGTTTGTTTGGATCGGACAATATTTGGTTGAGATGCAACTATTTGAAAATCTGAAATCTGAGGGTGCAAAAAATATCAAAATATTGAGAAAATCCCCTTTAAAGTTGTCCAAATGAAGTTCTTGGCAGGGCATATTACTAATCAAAAATTAAGTTTAGATATATTTACAGTACAAAATTTACAAGATATCTTCATGGAACATGATCTTTATTTAATATCCTAATGATTTTTGGCATAAAATTAAAATGGATCATTTTGCCCCATACAATGTATTTTTGGCTATTGCTACAAATATACCTCAGCGACTTAAGACTGCATGTGTGCTCCAGGGTCAAAATCATCAATGAGTCAGCATCAGTGTAAAGAAATCAAGTAGTTCCTTTTGTATAAATATATAAAGGTTTCTGACAAAATACAAGTTACTTCAGTCTAGGGTTTGACGATGTAGTGAATACATTTGCCCCTATTATTCATTTCACATAAATTCATAGATAAATACTCAAGGTATATAATAGTCTGAAAATTAGGATTGGTAGAATCAACTATCACTGACATTAAAATGGCAAAGATTAACAAAAAATTTGTAATTATGATAAACGTCTATAAAAAAAATATCAAATACATCCTCTGTGTATGTATATTTTGCATAAACGCCAAGTATGAGAAATAATAATAGTAATTCTTATCTTAGTAAACACCAGTATTTACACAACTGTTGTAAAAAAGTTTGGGTCAGTAAGATTTTTAAAAGAGGTCTCTTATGCTCAAGGCAGCTTTTATTTGATTAAAAAAAACAGTAAAGTAATTTTGTGTTTTCCATTTTAATATCTTGTAAAATGTAATTTATTTCTGTGATCAAAGCTGAATTTTCAGCATCATTACTCCAGTCTTCAGTGTCACATGACCCTTCAGAAATCATGTTAATTTGTCCAAATGAACTGATTGTCAGAGAGCGGTCACTCACCACTAAAGGTACTTGCAGGAGTGATGAGAGTTCATCTTGATCTTCTATGGAGGTTTTGGGGTGGACGAGGCCTCCCTGGTTACTGAAGGCACAGTAACTACCCACAAGCACCTGCTCCGCAATCGTCTGTCTGAACACTTCCACCTTGAGAGTGTCTGCAAGAATCTCTTCTGTTTCCTGTGGACAATAATTCCCCGAATTTAATACAAAAAACATCAGCTTTGGGAAATAAACATTCAACTTTCTAATGGTTTCATTCATCTTATAGGCTTTTTAGAGAAATATAAAGCATTGAGAAATAATTTAGACCCATTAAGACCATTTAAGGTTCGGAGAAAGCAAACTCATTTCAGAGAGTCTTCCATTAGGGATGTTCTTACTCTGTCAAGATCAGGATGAACTAGAGCAACATAGTCGTTACAAGCGATGACGTTCCCCAGCGCGGAAAGACGCTCTTCTACTCTCTGAATCCGCACTGAATCTGGCAGGCAGTTCCTAATGTGCTGTAACTCTTGATCAGTCGTGTTGTTGGGCACCAAGAGACCGTGACGATTTCCTGCAGAAGAGCAGCCCACAGACAGACACACAAGATCTATTATACATCACATATGAGCACATAAAAACATAAGACCTACTTTGACCTGACTCAGTTTCATCACATTAAAGGTCTTGCTACATTATTTACTGACATGATGTCTGAATTTCAATCAGCATACAATAAACAAAAATTATGGTAATCGATCACAAATTAGTAAAATAAATCGGATTGGATATATTTCCTCACCCACACACATTCTGCCAATGATTCGACATCCTGCTATAGAGGCATGAACGACAGGCATTGTTTCTGACAGTTCACCTTCAAAAACACTGTGGACAAACAGGTATTGATCACAATCAGAACTGTATATCCCACTATATTGTGTGTACAGTACTGTGTGTATATATATTCAGTAATCTCATTTATGGCTTACCTGTAAAAGTTTTCTGAACCACCAATCGCTACCAAGCAGTATGTGTTTGTGAGCTTGGCAAAGCATCCAATTTCATTATTCTTTTCAAATGACGCACGGACTGCCATTCTTCTGCTATTGAACTGATCAAAGCTGCCTGAAACTGATGAGAAACAACATTTATAGGGAGATAGTGATGATAAGAAGAAAAAAGAAATAGGGAAGCTATAAAAACATGATATACAACAAACATTAGTAACAGTATAAAGCATATATACATACTATGATCTGGTAAGTTGAGAGTTAAAAAAAAAAAATGTTTTCAATGTATTTCTCTACAATTAGGGTTTGATCCCAAACAGAAACATAAAAACTTATATTTCAATAGATTATAAATTATTATAAAGGATAATCATATTTCTAAACCGTAAATATGGTGCTATTTTAGGATTAAATCACATCTTAAGGTAAGAGAAACATTTTAAATGTACTTCTGAAACGATTATTTTGAAAAATAGGGGACTCTAGGGCACCATGATTAAATAAAGTAATTCTCAACAAAACCTTAGGGCTAAACTCGTTCTAAGTACGTTAACTTTGATTTAAACAGCACTAGTCAAGGTAGTTAGCAGTCGGCTAAATGAAGTTATTTTAACTTCTCTATTCGTTAAACGCTATCAGTTCGGTGTCCTCAAATGACAACGCGGGTTAACAATACAAATCACATCCTAATTGTAAAAACGTAAGTATAAAATTCATAGCAATTACAACAGTAATCTTATATTTACCGTTAGTAACTCTGTGTAGAAGCGTGGACAGCCGTAAACCACGTGTTCACTTCACTTCCTCGACGTGCTGACGTCAACGCGTCATGACACGTGACGTCACATGCTCATAGGAACGCCCACTTGGAGGGCAAAACGAAGCTCTGCTCCACTGATCGCCAGTTATTAAAAGGTGAAATTCAGTAAACATATTATTGGTTATGTAATTTTGTACAGGTAAGCATATGATCCCAGAATATAAACGCAATGTGCAAAGTTTCAAGTTAAATGGTTTCCCATAGAAAATCATTATAAGGAAAACGCTGAACCATTAAACAGAAGCGTTCATATTCCGAGCTCAACTGCTTGCCTATGTAAACTAAAACTATGCATCATTAATATAGTGATTACTGAATTTGATCGTTTAACATTACTTTTTTTAAATATAATAAGGCACTTTAAGTGTTTTCACAACGTTTGTCGCTCTGTTTAATGATTGAAATATTGCCGCGGGTGGTTAATATGGATTGCAAATGGCCAAAACCTGCATTTTGTTCACGTACCATTGTTTTATTATTTTCGAGAGGTGATCTAAATTTGATTTAGGCTTGAAAATTGTCTTAGTCTTGGTCTTCGAGCGGGTCACGTGACTGAACGCTTCAATGGAAGACGGTGGTCTTAATGTACTTGACTGTAATACTGCTAATTATGTATTTAAATATTTAAAAAACAAATGGATTAAGAACTACCTGAAATCTAAAGGCAAAATTTGGAATATCATCCTTGAGTTAATTTTTTGGCAAGTTAGGGGGTTTAGTTTTGGGTTTTTTTTTTTTTTTTTTAGGTGTAATTTTGATGTAAACAACCTTTCTTCTTTTCACAAACAGGTTTGTTAATTATGAGTGCTCATTACTTTTCTCCACATTACTCAATGATTTGGAACAACAAATATATTACGTTTAAAAATAAGTCTTTAATTTACAGAAACTGGTACAATAATGGTATACTCTTTGGTGAGAGGTATTCAAGAATAATGGACATCTGTTTAATCACTGCGAATTCTTTAATTATTACAGTATAAGATCCCTGTAACTATTAAAGAGTTTGCAGTAGTATTTGAAGCCATTCCTAGTGGTCTTATTCAGCTTTTGCCTGGCAATTTATCTTCCGAGTCTATCCCCTTATATACTAATCAGTTAAGTATTAATGGTGTGAAAATTATAGATAATAATAAATTTAATAACTTTTATATTAAAAAAAAAAAATATGTAGAACCACATTATTGCCTAAATGCAAACCTTTTTGGAATTCGTTCATAAATACTGTCTCACCAATAAAGTTAAAGAAGTTATATATAAAGTTACTAATTTGATGAGACAAGCAGTCACAAAAATTTTAGAGACATTGAGACTGCATGCATCTTTTGTCACTTAGAGGAAGAATCCATAAAACACTTATTTTATGAATGTATATTTACCCAGATTTTTTGGATTAATATTGAATAACTAATATTTAGATTTATAAAATGAAAGATTCGATTTCTCTGGTATAGATACATTTTTGTTGTTTAAAGATAAGAGTTTGGAGCAAAGTTTGGTGATTAATTTAATAATTATTTGCTAGATGAGTTGCTAGATGTTATTTTTATTGATTGTTTTTAATAATAAATATTATTAAAAATAATAATGCAATATAAGAATTCAATTAAATTAGATTTTTTAAATTACATTTTTGATTTGACTTGATTTGTCAGTTGTTAGTGTACTGATACATATGTGTTGGTATAGTGTAGTTTGTGTACTTTTATTTAAAGTGCTTTATAATAATTTTAGAATAACAATGTACAACATATCAAAAGAAAACACTTAACCGCTTCAGTGAGTCAACTTTATTCCATTTAATAGCATACTAAAAATGAATGAAGTAAATATATATCCTGTTATCTTTTTAAAATTAGCACATCTACATTTCTAAAACCTGTTGTTGTCTAAATGGCTGAGACTCCCACATGCTTTTGTCATCAGCTACAAACCTGCGTAGCAACAGGGCACACCTCTCCTGGCACTATGGATTTGTGAGCCAATCACGATTGAGTTTCAGCGTGACGTCGTCTTGTTGACACTTCGATTAGCTGGCCACCCGCGGAACGTCACTGCAGCAGCGCGCGCCCGTGACCCCTTGACGTCCAACCCGCGTTTTCTGCCTGGAAACATCTCGAGCTAGTCGGAGCTGCGAAAATGCAAGATTCCGGGGGCTGGAGTCGGAGTGAGGTAAAGTGTTGCTGTGCCTCGGCTCGTTAACGCACTATTGATCTGTTTTCGTCCCAGTCACGGTGACAAACGCTCCCAAGTGCTTGTTGCGTGTGTAGGTTTTTGCAGTGTACTCAATACACTGCTGTCCTATTAGCAGCGCCGGCGCTGTGGTGGGGCATTCGAGGGCCGTGCCCCCCCTAGCGGTCATTGATGCCCCTCCTACAGGCCATGGCGTGGCCCCCAAAAAAATATCCCTTTTAGTCATTATTTTAATATTAAATGTTCAAACTGTAACTTAAATTAAATAAAATAAAAAGAATGGGGAAAATGCATAATTTTGGTTGTTCATGGCAAGTTACTAGGCTTCGTCATGGTGAATGCTTATTGGTCGCAGAGTAAACTTGTTACATTTGATTTGCAGCACGCGCGCAAAATCCATTTCAAGTTGAAGAACAGTTTGTCCGTCTATATTATTACAGTTGTTAGCAGCTAATTTTAAAAATTTCTAAAAAAAAAAAAATGGATTTACGAAAATGTTTTAGACATCCGCAGCCTCGTCAATCATCAGACTTAGATACTCCAGCCACGACCACCAGTACCACGGTCTATGAGAGCCGAGCTGGCCCTTCTTCTGCGAATGCTAGCTCCGGACAACCGCCAAAAGATTTAATACGCAGACATTTGTGTGATGATGTCCAACTCGTTTTCTGAAGAAAAAAGCCTTAAGTTTTCAGAAACATCTATACGAAAAAACTTTGTCCGATGGGTACATTTTTTTTTTGCCGGTTTTTCAAAGCTTCAAACTGATTCAGTGTTTTATTTTTGTCGTCGTAATTTTTTAATTATTCAAGTATAAAACATATATTGCTATTTATTGTAGGCCTATTTTATGTTTTTTATTTAGCCTATATTATATTTATATTATTATTTTCTGTCCTGTTCTGTTGTTTAGGCTATCTGTTCTGGGCCGGGTTTCCCGATAACGATGTAGCCTAGCCTATCTTAGCCTTTTAAAAGCGCTCTCTACGTGCAAGGTTATGAACGTTAGCCGCAATTCCTCGCGCGTTTCCCAAAAATGTAGGCTACTGAACTCATAGAACGCGAGAATAGGTTACTACGTGCTACTTGAATCGCTGTCCATTCGCAAAGTGCTGAACTAGGTTATACTAACCTTATATGGAATCGTATTCTGAACGTTTTAACTAACAATCGTCATCTGTTGTGTATTAGGAATCAAGACAGGTAAAAATAAAAAATAAAAAAATTATATAATGACATTCAAAACTCCATAGTCACGGGAAGAAGGAGGCGGGAACCGGCGAACATTCAAATAAAACTTAATAACCAAATAAAGATAAAACAGCGCGACAGCCCCTCACGGGCGACTGCCGCGCACAAACAAAAACCAAACACAAAATAAAACCCAGGCCTGGTCCTCTCTCGTCCTTCACTGTCGTCGCTCCTCTTTTGTATCCTCCCAATCTCCTCCGTGGGAATCGAGACCGGTGAGTGGAGCAGGTGTTGCTCATTTCCCAAATCACTCCACCGGCCTCGCTCCGTTCCCACGGCTCTCGGCTCCGCCCCACTCGTCACAATTCTATATAGATAGATCATTGGAGCTAACATTCTAGGGTAGAATGTCATTCTATATAGATCATTGGAGCTAACTGACTCTTGCCGTATCCGGTCGGCAAAACAGCAAATTTCAGCGCTGCCTTCTGTTCATCTTTTAGATAAAAACTCAAGTCTAAATCGTTCATTGTCATTCTATATATAGATCTTTCAGATTTAGGTCTGGATTTCCATGCTACTATGATGTTGCCAATGCGTCAAAAAATATTTATCAAACCAAATGACAGTGCCCCCCCGCCGATGATCCAATGCCCCTCCAGTAGATCTGCTCTGACGCCGACTCTGCCTATTAGAGATGATGATGTCTCTTGTTTCCAGTTAACGTTACTAATTTACCTCAAACCGAATAATCTGCGAAAGGAAGTTGCTGAACATTAACTTAATCATCTTATGAATTCTGGAAGGTTACCTGAGACATGTGCCATCTTCACAAGTACCATGGTGCATGAATACGCTTATTATTCAGTAACTTATCATGGTACTTTTTTGTAGAAGGTTAATACTGTAGAATACAATCAAAAGCAGTACTAGTTTATCCTGACTACAGTGCATTTGCAATTAAACTCATCCTAATAAGAACTAAAATATATTTTTGCAAGTGTGATTGAAAAACGTAAGCAAATCTAAGTCTGTTGTTTATTAAAGAAATGGGGTCTGATCAGAGTACCAGTTTGGCTGCTGACCAGCAGCCCAGGGATCCTGGCAATCTGCCATTGCAAGGTGAAGTATCTTCATCCAGTGTCCAAAACAATACCGGTCCTGAGCCTCGGGACAGTCTGGATCCAGACACTGACTTGCCTCAGTGCCGAATGGGCACCAGAAAGGTAGACGACATGAGCTTTATGATATCCTGCACTAACTGGTATTAAAAGCCAAAGAAGACTGTGAAAGAACTGACTAGACTGGACGCTTCGTCCACAAATGAGTGCCAAATTCAGGACGGGACAATGGAAGACACGGCGGTGCTGGAGTTGCATTGCTGTTTAAATGGGTTTGATGTGATTTATGCCATTAATAAGTTGTTCAATGTGTTTAAAGACATAAGGAATAAAGTTAGTGCACTAGCTGTACACTTATGTACTGATTGCATGATATCAAAAGCTTGTATTATGTAGTTAATATCAACCTGCACTAATTAAGTACAGTATGTATGTATAAATATGTCATAATATAATGCATCATACGCTTGGCATTTCTGTAGTTTTTATTTTATTGACATTTCTTTGAACATGGTGATATTAGATACACAGTGTAAAACTGTAGACGGAAAACCGAAATAAAATTGACTCCTTGTTTATAGAATTAAAAACAGGATTTAAGAAATAAAACTTAATAAGTAAATCAATCCTTTTAAGATCACCCTCATTTTTTAATAATCAACATTATGCATGACAATGTGAAATCATAGGCTACCGTTAGAGTGAAAGCAAAATACAAAAGGTCTGAAAAGTTTAGGTAAATCTTTGTATTTACATGACCATTAAAACCTGACGAGGCTGAGCAGACAGCGACATTTGACCTGTAAATCAGAAAATATCAAAATTCCATTGACAGAATCTGAATTTATTTAAATCGCAGAGTGAGACGTTCACTCTTAAATTCTTGTCAAAGGGAAAAAAGAACCAGTTATATACACAAACACAGTTGAAATTCCCCCATGGTCAGCCAAGAAAAATAATAATAATAAAAAACCAACCAAAAACCTTTAAAGCTATCTCAGATAAAAGCTCCATTAAAGTTAACCCTCTGTAATGAAAAAGCGTAAATACAGTTGGTTCCTTGACTACCTCTGATATGTTTGTCCTATTGTTAGTCTCATAAAAGGACTATAAAAAACAAAAGGCAACAGCAGCTCGGGTTAAAAGTGACTTGTCCAAAGCCACATACCCATTAAAAAGAGGCAAATTACCAGAGAATTCCTATTTGCGTATCTCCCTGTACAGTTCTGTATTTTTGTTTTCTGTGCAACTAATGTGGTTATAGGCATGGCTTCACCTTGATTTCAAATTAAACTGTGTAGAATACCCTTATGTCTCCATTAATGAGAAATAAATAGCTTTTCATATGATAAGCCGCTATCATAACAAACCGTTCACTTCACCCTACGACAAACATTTCTAAAGATATCCACCTTTGATAAATACATTTTAGTGCTGTTAAACATTTCACCTCAGACACTGCTGAATGTTCAGTGTGTTAATATATACACATAATTGCTTGTGCGGTGCTCTGTTAGCTTAGGAATTCTTCATGAAATGGCATGGTCTGGAATTTAAATGTCCTGTTTTTACAAAAGAATCTTTAAGTGATAATAGTGCAGGTTTAAAGAAATAATAATGGTCACATCATGCATTTTTTAGTAATGCATGAAAAGTGTAAATGCCCTCCAAGAGGCATTTGAGACTAATATTCTGGAGATAGTTTGAATCACAAGCGTAAATGTCTATAAATGTTGGTTGTCCCAAATGGAATTACACCAGCATACAGATGTTTGGGATTGCATATGCAATCCACATAATGTTCATTTGCCAAACCTGGCAAATATATTGGACAGAAACATGGAAGTCAACAATGTTATGTTTGCATATAGTTTGGGAGTAGGTTTATAGTTGGATTTATATGCGTTCTGCAAAAACACCTTTATGTGGATTGCAATATGACTGATCATAATGCATGACGTGACCTTGAAGATTTTACATTATTCTGTAAATAAATTTTAATTTAACATTTTGATCCCAATCTAGAGTACATCTGCAGCATGAGTTTTCTTCCATCACAAGCCATTCTCATATTGATAAAGAATATACTTTAACACTGCTATATAAGATGTCAGACATACATCTAAAACACATAAAACCTCTTAATAAGTACGGAACACACTATTGTGCCACATTGTCAAATTCAATCCATGGCTTATTAGAGCAAGTGTTTTGCCATCTTTTGTACCAACAACAGCTCATCGGACAGATTTAAAGTTGAGGAAGACAATTGGTGATGCACAGTGTGTTCCATTAAAAATACTCCCACCCAGTACTTCCTGTACCCGAGACATTAGATCACTTCACAGTCACATTGCTTGTTGTTGCAACAAGTTGTTGTTGTTGCTCTAGATTCGGAGCTGACTAATAAAAATGCTTATCTGAGAAACAATAACATCGAATCTTTCCCAAGTGGGCACAAACATGTAAAATCTGCTCTAGTTTCATGCCACTTTTCTACCCACGACCAAGCTGCTCGCATAACAGATCCAAAAAATGATACATGAGATGGAGGGGAATAAAAATGACTGGTAATGCCTTGTTTTCAATTAGTAAAGGCATTGAATAATATATCAAGGCATGTATTCATGAATCCACTGTTCAAATAACAATGAGGTGGAAATCAATGTAAATGAGCAGTGTTCAGTGTGCCATAGCGGACTTGAAGACAAGGCACAATGTCTTAAAGGGGTACAGTCCCCCAATACTACTGCATTGAGCTAATCTGACCAAAACACTATGCTAATTATACATTTTTCCACCTTGTTATAAAACATTCTATAGTCAATCTCAAAAATCATCATCACACCAAGTATTCTTCCAACCAATGGTATGAAGTACTATGCAAATATTGATAATCATTCAGTTACATGGCACATATCAAAGTACCGTGACAAACACTTTTGATATTATCACTGTTTCGTGGAACCACAGTACTTTTTTTGTGATGGAATTAGTTGCCACTAGTCTATGGAAGCCTGTTTTTGCCTTAAGAGTAGAAAAAAAAAAAAAAGTTATTGTGAGATTTAATTCAGAAGTCACATTTTGAGAGAAAGTCAGTGAAATATAAACATGCAATTGCAAAATAAAAATTTGCAACTGTGAGATGTAAAGCCACTTTGTGAATTATGAAGCCAAAAATGGGATATACAAAGTTGGAAATAGGTGAAATAAAGTAACAAATGTGAGATACATGCCGCAATTATTATTATTTTTTTTTTACTCTGAGACAAAACCAGCCTTCCATACAAGTCATCGAGGGCAGGCATAAAAGGTGTGGGTGACTTGTCCAGTCTTGCATGTGGAAAAATGATTGAGAGTTTGTGCAACTGTCTAAAATCGTTCCTTGTATGCCTGTCTTAAATCATTAAGTTCTCAAAGTTGTTTTTGCTACGCACATTAAAGTTCATAGTTGCACTGCACTGAAAGTTTCCTCTATTTTGTCTTGCGAATCAGTGGTAACATGATGGATCCCCTTTTAAGAAGGTCCAAAAGCTTTAAGACCACGCAAAGAGGGTGAAAATCTTTGGAAGACAAGGGTTTAGAGAAAAAATTTTCATGCCCACAAAACCTTCAACAGACTATTAAGAAAACATTTATGTTGATTGAAATGTATTAACAAAATTACGATCTCCAAATGGTCGATCTTTTGGGCAGATGTACATATGGCAACTACAGAAGTGAAGTAATGTCACAAACACCATGCCAGTGAAGCCAGCTCGGTGTAAAAATATGGTAAAGCTTGAATAGATGCTCAAACCATTGGAGAAACATTAGAAACCTAAAAGAAGATGCCAGGTAGTTTGTGTTGCAGATCCATGCTCCACTGAACTGTGAATACAATATTTACATGATTCTCTGCGGAATAAAAAAAATGGCTTTTTTGTAGCTAAAAATGCTCTTTCCACAGAGGAAAATAAAATGGATTTAAAACATGCAACCTAAATGTGTTAAGGCAAAAACATCAGTGAAACCCCTATATCAAATGATAAACTGTGTGATAAGTGAAGCCTTTTAGGGAGTCTCGCCAAATGTACCATCTTAATATTGTGATTAAGATGCTACAAACCTTTTCTTATACGCCTGAAGCTTTGTCAGGTTAATCCAAAAAAGTTCCATTTGAAATTCTGAAAATATCAATTACATCTCAGCTCCTTCCAATGTGCAATGTATCAGATCCATTCCCACAGCAGATGAGCACAAAGAGATGTGTTAATATGGTACAGTCAGACACACTTCACCCATTAAATAGCACAGTCGAACCAATAAAAGCACCCGACAGACATTTATGAGCTTTAGACGATCCACACCGAACACATGAAAATGTAAGACATATAGCATATTACGTTCATTCGAAGAGGACGGATGAACCGCTGAGAGATCATCTCCTGTAGGCAACGGTAACAAAGCTATTTCATATTCAGATGTGTTCATTGTTCATGTTCCTGCCTGGCACCAGTGTTTCAAATATTACACTTGGTGAAAAGGTAAGGTCGTAACAGGAAACTGTGCAAGATGGTTGGAAATATCACTAATAAAAGCAAAATATAATATAGAGATTGCAAGAAATCAGGCCTTATTCCAAAGAACCAAATTGTGCCTATTATGACACAAAATTACTCTCCTATAAAGACCTAATGCCATCTAAAAGAGATCCTCTTTTGTTGCGGACTGATAAAACAGCAAATGAAGCGAGTGGGAGGAGGTGTTAAGACTGCCCTAGTTATTATAATTCGTTCTTCCTACTCTGTGGAAATGGGTTGACAGGTGAGGAAAGGAAAAAATGCAAACAAACATTCAGATGATGTTATGAAGCTAATTAGTTTGAAAATGCCTCCTATCCACCTCTAAAAAACATGTTGAAGTCTTCAAGGAGTGCCAGCAGTGAACCTTTACCCCGTAAATGAAAAAGACTGCAAGAATTCCTTGGTATTCTTTTCTATGGCCTTTCTACCTACATGGTTTTCAAGTCATTTTTGTTGTTTTGCTCATTTCATTTCTTTGATAATACTTGAAATTCATGTACGAGGTTATGTTAAGAATGAGACAGGGATTTGCTGGCATTTTGCAAATCTGCGGTTCCTCTAACTCTCCTGGAGAAGAGAAATTGATGGTCTCGGTCAAATTGGAGTGATGGTTCCTGACCGTTAAGACTTCATTTGGTTAGCATAAGGCCAGGGCACAACTTCAAACGTTCAATCCCCAGAAGATTTGACCGTTGGGCTCATGCTAAAAAATTGCAATATGTGTTGTTAAGTTTTGTCTCAAGTGGGAAGGAAGAAGATGCTCCCTTGCCTCGTATTTTGTTCCCGTTCCAGGACAAGGTTGAAGGATCAGAAAAAAGGGCACTGGTCAAACCTCAGCATAGTAGCCCTCACTTATGTTCTCAAGCGTTTGGGGTCCATCGCGCCCCCCAGTCCGTCATACCCACTCCTGCACGGGGTGTTTGTAGTAGGTCACTTGCTGTTGGACGTTTTTGTTCTTGAACTGGAAGATAGTATATACAAGGACCAGAATGCACAGTGAGAGGATGCACGGGATGACCACAGCGATTGCATTTACAGTGCTGGGTACATCATTAATGGCGACCATGATGTCGACATCATCATGAGGGAGGTGACGGTCCTGTTCTTTTGTACTTCCGACTGATCGCAGCCCATCCAGTCTTTGAGGATTGATTTCGGGTAGCCTGGCTCCACTGTTAACTTCTGGTTATCAAACTTCCAGTAGTCCTTTCCCTTGTAAAAGTAGGTATAAACTAGAAAAAAATCAAAGAGAGAGGACGAAAAATAAGAATTCAGTTCATTTCCATAACCAGAATTCTACTATTGGTCAACAAACAGATAGTCCCGCCACCAAAATCACACCATTGGTTAAAAAAAAATTACATTGAAACTAATTGCTGATTACTGATTGGATTGAGTTATGAGTTAACATACAAAAACAAGTTAAATCATTAATGTTAAGCTAAAAGTTGCAAACATGAACAGACCAATCATAGAAAGCCATTCATTATCCACCTTATTTTTCAACGCAGAAGTAAGCTGCAATGCTTCTGATTCATTAGCCGCAATAGGGAAATAACGAGAAGAATATCAAAGTAAATGGTTTTTTTTTTAAACTGTATGTGCTACAAACACCAGTGTGTGTTTGTAATTAGGACAATACATATGCCAGTTTGCAGCTTCAAGTACAAGTTTTGTACAGCTAAAAAATATCTGGAAGCGAATGACACTGGAAGCTAGACAAAATAAATTTATAAATGGCCACCGCCATTCTAAAGTAAAAAAATAGGGTGGATAGACCGTATGTAGCTCCGCCCCTTTTCAGCGCTGCACTTGTTTTCTGTCTTCCATTTGTATTTCCACAGCGTGAAGGTAAGGTCGTACGAATTTATGAATGAACCACTCGTTTTAAAATCTTCCCAGTCTACTGACATTTATGACATCTGCTTCGAACATTACAATGCACATGATAACTTTTGTTAACTCTACAATAAGTAAATCCACTTTAACAGCAATGCTATTGAGCTGCCGCAAAGCCAGAAGTTCAAAGACTAAATTCTAAAGATGGTTGTGTACTCTTTCTCTGGCGCATAAGGTCAACAAGCAAATATTTGTCTTCACATGCAGGCAGAGATGCACGTCCTTTTCAGAATGCTCAATTCATATTCATGATCACAAAAATAGCTGTCCTTGTGAACACTCAATGACACAGTATTTCAAAAAGTTGTTCCAGTGTTATACAATTCCTCAGAGAGCTGTCAGTCTGATCGCCAATGCCACACAAACAGATGCATTCGCGGCACTCAAACCGAACCTATACAAGCACAGTCCAAAAACTAAACATAAATGCTTTGAGTAAGCTTTAGACAGCAACCCCTGAGAGTGTGATTGATGAAGTGCTCGTCCTTCCTCTCTTACTTTCCCTCCTCTTACTCATGCCGTGCAAGACATGCCGAATCCCTCTTGCAAAATCTGAGAGACAGAAAATCCCCATGAGCTACAGGCAAACCAAACCGCCCATATAAACCCTCTTGGCTTCTCCATCTTGTGTTCTGGCCCTAGGCTCCATGTTGAGACAGAGGTTATGACATGACTCGCAGAAAAGATTATCATTCCTTCACTGGATAATACTCTAGAGAGGAGGAGGAGAAATCTGCAATTCTATGCAGCCACAGCAAAAATACTTGACTGACACTTGAAGATTTACCATTGGACGAGACTGACACTAGCAACAACATCAACCCAACACAGTGAGAACAACTGGTTCTCGCTCATCATCCATAGTCAGTAGCCCATTTTATTTTCTATAGTGCTAAACTGAAATTTTGATTCTGATTATTTACAAATCCCCTTTTATTATTATTTTAGTTATATATTCAATATTTTGTTGGCAAAAAAACATGAACCAACATATGGAATATTAGAATGTTTTTAGCAATTATTTTATATATTTTAACAAATATTTTTATATAAAAAAAAATCACATTTAATTTGTATTAAAAAATTTAAAAAAAAAAATGTTATTACATATTACATTTGAAAATATTTTATTTTTATATTTTAAATACAAAAATATAAATATAGAAAATATTGCACAGTTATTAATATATTGTTTTTTTTTTAATCAAATATTTTATAAAATAAAATGTTTTTAAACAGATATTTTATTAAAAAAAATTTAATTAAAGTCAAATGGAATTTTACATGCTTTAAAATGTTTTAATTAAAAAATATTATTTTTAAATATGCATTTATAAAATATGGTTTATTACTAGAATGGTGCAAATAAATAAAAAAGTTCAAATAAAATAAAATTCTCGCTCAACATAGATTTCTCCTGTATTTAATTTCTCTCTTGCATTCTCAAGCTACTTGGCAACCATGTTTCAGTCTTTTTTGACTAAAAAAAAAAAACTATTTCAGAGCAAAATACATTAGCACTGGCCTATATATTGAATGCCTTCAAAAGCTATTTAAATCTTATATTGTTTTTTAGCTACATGGCAATAAACCGTAAACTTAACATCACATAATAAAGTATCTTGCTACAGTTTGCTGCCATTTTACTATATTTGTAATCATGCATCGATTGTGAGTGAATTTTAACACCCAAAAGTTGTGTCTGTCTTTTTGTGTCTCCGGTGCCTGTGCCAATCCAGCCCTGCTATCAGATCACCACTGAAAGGAAGACTCAGAGCCAAAACAGTCACTGTGTCAACACAACAATATTCCAGCGCTGCGCCAAACAAACACTAATCAATTACTCTACAAGGATGAGTGCAAAAAAAAGAGACCTCAGCGCATTTATTTCTATTACCTGCTCAATAAAATACATAAGCATGCTGCGACAGATAAACACTGTGTTAAAATAGCAGCAGCAGATGATGATAAAATACACTAACATGCAATAAACAGCTAAATGCATTCATAATAATGAATAAACCATTCTTCCTCCATTTAGTATCAATCATGCTTACCGTTCCCAAGCAAGCAAGCATTACTATTGAATGTGCGGTTTCCGGTGTGCATTTATTGCCATTTTAAATCTGCTTTGAATGCAGTTCATCCAATGACAACTATCCATTTTATAAAGCTTCACTTATTATAATGGGAGTTGCATTGCACAACAGATTAGACCAGTACTACACACTAGAGAACGAAGCTCAACCAACTTGAACTTCTCAAACCAGAGGGAAGCAGTCAGATCAAATGCCCACCGACCACATGGCTGACTGGCACATTAAATATTGATAGGTTATTGGAACCTCACTGACTCACATCCTTCCTGACTGATGAAGGCTCCTTGCGGTGCATCAGGGATGCCCTTCCAGACACTGATGGGTTTGGGATTTTAGCCTGGGTCAGCCGTACGCTTCTCCTCATTGTAACGCCCAGTACTGGTCACCCTTGAAGAAGTAGGTTTTGCCCACAGGTTCCCAGCGTAAGGCTGTTGTCGATGCCATCGCGGGGCAGAGAGTTGCCCAACTCTACCAGGCTGTGAGGATACCCAGGTTCTGCTGTAACCTCCTTGAAGACCCAGTATTTATCCCCTAGAGTCCAAAACAACACGCAGAAAAACAGCAGTAGATAAGGTCAAAATTCAATGGTTATATTGAATTATACTATCACATAATGAAACAATGTGCTATCTGTGCCACATGTTTGGATATATATGGAAGCTTATTTCTACCAAGGAATAAAAAAATAAAAAAAGGTATTGCAACATTTTATATAACAATTCAGTCTGATTTCCTTGCTATTCTGAGTTTATATCTCACAATTCTGACTTCTTTATCCTGCTAGATATAAACTCAGAATTGCATCATATAAAGTCAGTATTTTGGAGATATAAACTCGCAGCTCTGAGAAGGGGAGTCCGAACTGTGACAATCTTGTTTCCGTTAAGTAAAAAAAAAAAAAAAAAAGGAAAATTGCAAAATTTTTCTTTTCTTGAAATTCTGAGTTTACTTCTCACAATCTGACATTTTCTTTTCTCATGTGAGATATAAAGTCAGTTGTTTGAGTGAGAGATAAACTCAGCATTGAAGTATATAAACTTCTAAACAAAAAATGTGAAAATTACAAAATTGAAACACAATTCTGGGGGGAAAGTCTTAATTGTGAGATATAAACTCACAAATTGAAAGAAAAATATCAGAATTGTGACAAACTTGTTTCCAATAAGGAGGTTAAAATAAAATTGAAAAAAAGGTAATTGCGAGTTTAATTTCACAATTCTGTTTTCTTTTAAAATAAGTTAGGAACTGGTGAGTTTATATCTCAAAGGTCTGTGATTCTCAGTTCTTTTCCCACAATTACGAGATAAGGACACAACTACCTTGTAAATTATTATTATTATTTATTATTATTATTTTTTTTTATATAATACATGGTGGAAATAAGCTTCCATAGATTTTATCATCATTCAATGAATTATATCTACCATGATCATCTATAAAGTGTGATTTTCAGTATTTAAATCTTTTATTCAGATGTTTTTTTGTTTTTTATTGCCTACAACATTAATTGTGATTGGGCACTGAATTTTGTGAATAAAACGCAACCTGTAATGACCCTAATCTTATTTTTAATGCCTTATTTCAGCACAGATAGCACTTGGGTAAACCGCATCGTGTGTAGTTAGTGAATAAGATGCCGAAATGCCAGCATGACTTTGTAGTTCACCACCCTTTTATTACTAATACCAATGGGCATTCTCTGAGATAAAAACATAGGGCATCCTGCGAGCTTGTTTCTCATGAAAACATCACAGACCAGGAGACTCAGGCTATAAAATATCTCACCAACCTCTCCTTGTGCTGCAAATCTGCGCCGGGCTAATTTAATGAGAAAGAGGAGAGGGTGAGGACGGCGAGATAGAGAGAGAGATTGTTTGAAAGAAAGGGGAGCGAGCGAGGGGAGGAACAGATAGAAATAATAAAGTGTACTGAAAGGATTTCACTAAGGCTATCAGGCCCAACAGTAAGGATAAAATGCAGACCTTTCCTGAGATGAACCCACAATCTAACTGCATTTTATCTAACCTTTAACTCTAGTGTACCTATGCTTGTATTAAAAGGTGACATAAAACTAAACAAGTACAAAGGCACAAAATATAGTGATTTGAGCTGAAACTATCCAAAGGCAACAGATGTTTAATGGGTATGGCTTCTCTTTATTATCTAGGCCATATTCAGGTACTTAAGTTTAGGGCTTCGGGATTGCATTTGGTATCATAATTTATAGTTATGACAAAAAGATACTAGAAAAACTAGCCTGAGGCTGCACTTTTCATATCAAGCCATAAACACATGGCTGTTTTGTTAATGCTTGTTTTTATGGAATAATTTTTCAATTAATGTCATGACATCTGTCGAGTACAGATAATTAATAGTACCTTTGAAGAACACAAACTTGCCATCTGATCTCTCGTAAGCAGGCGTCAATGCGAGGAGGTAGACCCTTCCAGAACTGCTCTATCAACATGGGATAGCCTTCCTGAACTTTGTTGTTGCGTAAACGCCCAGAAGAGAACCAGCGATCCTGTGATTAGTAAGAGAGATTATTTAGATCAAGTAGGGATCCCACAATATTAAAAATTTATTAACAGCAACTTAGTCAGAAATTATTTTCACATTATAAACCGATAAATGGCCTACTGGTAAAAAAATAATCGTGAATTTATGGCCATTATAATAAAGGAATTAAAATGGTTGATATCACATGACAACCCCAATTTGACTAAAATTAGCTGGAAATTATGGTAATTGTGTTATGATCTGCTTATATTAAACCATCTGTATCAAATATCGGAAAGAGAAAATGATTGCAACTCCACCTTAAAACAAACATTCTCCCGTCGAAAGAAGCGCCATAGTGTTTTGAAATTGCCATCGCAGATGTTGGGTTTTCCATTACCGGGAGAGAACGGACGATCTCCAGAGGGTGGGCGAGCGGGGCGATGCCGGTCGTGTTTAGCTCTCAGAGGTGGAGTGTGTGCGTCGGGCAGGCAGAGGAGTAGGAAGAGTCGGGTGGGGCTCCCGCATGGCTGTGGGAATACCTGTAGAAGAACAAAGTTTATTCATTCTAAAAATACATTCAGCTATCCTGGCATGCAAAGTATAATCTACATTCCTGCTTCGTTCCGTGAAAATGATAATAGAGGTGATAGAGAGATCATAACTGTTACCGTAGATTTTCTTGGATCACCCTGAAGGTCATCTAGAGGCAGTTTGAAGTTGCTTTCGTGTGTGTCCCTGTACTGGTAGAAGGGGGGCCATGATGGCACTGGGGTCGTTGGGAATGTTCCAGACCCAATGCGTGTCCCAACTCATGTACGGTCCACCAGGGAAAAGGTCATTGCCCTGAAAAAGGAAATGGGGTTGAAAGGTCAAACCATCTTTGAATCAGTACAGATCAGAATTCTATGTTGGATGAAATATGTTACAGTAATGACATGCACGGCATGAATAAGAATATGGAAGAGGGAGAATTACCAATGCAATCATAAGGCACTGCATATTTGATGTGCATTTTTTGTTAAAAAAAGTGATCTCTAAACATAATAAAGAGCTCCCATAGACAAATTCATCAAACAGCTGAATCAGCAGAGAGAAAAATTATTAAAGGATTGAGTTCATTCGTAGTTCAGCACACTTGGGATTATATAAGTAATGTGCTACTTTTATGGTGTTTTTTGTTTCTTTTGGAGCATTAAGAATCCCATCCTCCTTCGCTTTCATTTGTATAATGCACCTCCGGGATTTGCATATGCATAAGAAGTCATAATCAATGTGGTAAAAACTAAACATTCTGTAAAAAGGTGTTGGAAACCAGTTTCCGTTCTCTAAAAACCAGGTGCAATCTATTTAGTTAATTAGTTTAGCGAGAGGAACTGAAGGGTGGAATGCTAATTAAGGGAATTTCCCAATACTCAAAAATTGTAAGAAAAAAAGTCAGAATTGTTGATTTTATAAACTCTTAATATTGTCTCCAGAATGTGCGAGCTTGTATCCTGCATTCTGACATTATAAACTCACATTTGCAAGGAAATATAAAGGTTCTAAACTTGCAATTCTGACCTTTTGCTCACAATTGTGAGTTTATTATCCCACAATTCTGACATTACAGCTCATAATTGCAAAGTATTTTCTCAGAATCAGGAAATATAAACTCAGAATTGTTTTAAAGAAGACATATAAAGTTCATTTTCTTGAGGTCAAAAAAAAAAATACATACAAATTTTACATTTCTTACAATTACGAGTTTATATCTCAACACTTTCTGAGATAAAAAGTCACAATTAACAATTTTTTTTTTTCTATACGGGTGTCAGAAACAGGGCTTCATCCATACGTTACAAGATATACTGGATTCAGAAATATTTTTATCTTTTTATATAGTTTTATATCTCAAAATTCTAAGCAATAATTAAAAATCATACTTCAAGAGGCAAAAAAAACACATGTCCACATCTTTATTCAGTGCGTTTATTATTATATAATATATATATATATATATACACATACACGTGCATACACACCAAACCCCACACACCCACTAAATACATAAACAAACAAAAAACTATATTCATGTATAGAAACTTTTTAAAATTTATATATTAGCAAGTTGTATTTCTTCCACTCCATTGTATATTTGTATTATGTGCAAACATATTTTCAAAACTATTATCTAAAAATACTATTTTGTTGTTGTACAAGTTTCATCAGTTTGTCTGATTTTTCCCCACTTGTGTAGACCAGGTTAAAAAACACTGTTTGTACCCAGAACCCTTAAGGAAACATATCTTGTTGCCTGGGCTGCAAGTTGTAAGCTCCTTACCAGAACAATGACTCGGTTGTCATGACTGACATGTTCAGGGATCTTTGGGGAAACACAGACGGGATGTGACACCAATCACTCAAATCACAGGAAATAGCCTGATCTGTTCTTTGGCATATATGGGTGCTACAAGTATCAGATGGCTCACAAAGTGTCTTGTACATTTTGCTTTCTTTAGAGGATCTCTCTGTATAGAGATTCTTCTTTATCAGTCCTCACGCTCTCTTGTTGTCCAATTTAACTGTGTATTTAATTCTCTGTCTCTTTAAAAAGAAATTGATTTTGTGTTCTGTCGAGAGTGTCATTGTGAAAAAATTAAATATAAAATCTACATCAGCTGCTGAAGATAAATACATCTACTGTTTGTTGTAAACCGTTTACCTTTGATCTGTATCCACTAGGTCTGATACGGTGTATAGAGAAATAGATCTGTAAAGAAATGTGTGTTGGTGTTGGTGTGTGTGTGTGTGTGTGTGTGTGTGGTGTTCGTGAACAAACGGGTACAGATTTTGTGGTTCTATAAAGCATTTACATGAACTGCTGACTCTGCAGCACACAGGAAAAGATAACACAGCCAATATGCAGCACGCAGGCACGGCTGATGCAAGTGAAAAGAAGAAAGAACGCAATGCTCTGTGTGTCTTTATGTTTCCCCCTGTGGCATCTAATGATTGCTCCGCAGCTCACTGCCTCCAGCTCCCAAAAGATTTGCCTGCTACACATCTGGATGATCCATCTATCTATAGCTGCAGAACATTTCTAGAAAATACAACTTCATATTACTATGTCAGAGATTATGAGACCAGACACAGCCAGGTCACAATCAATTCTATATATAAGCCATTACCATGCTTGATTAAAAGTACATAAATTCACATACATGAAAAAATCGTAACAAAATTAAATAGATCCACAAAAAAAATTTATATTTATAGAAAAAATAAAATAAAAATACATTAAAAAAATAAAATAAGATATAGTATAAACTAAAATCTGAAAAAAAAAAAAAAATCTACTGACGGGAAAAAAAAAATGTCAGTGATTATGAGACCCAGAAATGTCGTCAAATTATTCCTATATTAAGCCATATCATGCTTGATTCAAATAAATTTAAATTCAAATAAATGAAAAGTTCATCATTATACAGATGCAAAAAATATATATGTACAATTTGTTTTTGGTTAATAAAATGAAATTGATCATGAAGTGGTAGAGCCCCCAAAAATTTAAAAATTATGTAATTATTGCATTAAAAATTTTTCATTAATTGATTAATTTAAAAAATAAATAAATTCTATATATATTACTTTGTCTAAATATTACTACATCAGGGATTTATGCTTGATTGATTTAAAATGTAAATAGAGCCACAAAAAAAAAAGTACAAAAGTAAAAAAAAGCAAACAAAAAATCAAACAAAAATTAAACAAATTTAATTTAAACTTGTCTATCACAGTAATTCATAAGAGCATATGAGTCCAGACATCTCAAGTCAATCATTCTGTATTCAGCCCACTGTCATGTTGCTTTGATCACAAAACACATCCTAATGTTAGTTCAATAATGGGCGTATACGTACTAAGATAATGCAAATACAACTGAAAGATAAAACGCTATAAAAAAATAAAAAAAAATCACACAGTTTAATCACCACCCAGCGGCCCACACTTAACGTCGTGATTGGCATTTCCAAATGTCCAGGGGATCATCACATGAGTCGATGAAGTGGCGTGGTCTCCGCCAATTACCGGGACCAGGGGAAAATATGCGTTGAGCTAAAAACACCTCCCTCTCCATCAAACGGAGAACTGTCACCATGGAAACCAGAGGGCAAAGGAAGATAATAAGGTCCGCTTTTATTTAACCTCGTTCTTGCTCTTCAGAGTAGGACACTGTCTGAAAGGTCAGCGGGGTCAACTGCCTGCCAGAAGCGTCGAAATGGCCCTGGGCGAGGATGGGCCCCTGACTGGGTGTATTTATCGCCCCAAACTGGGGGTGGGTGAACGTTATGGATGCTGGAAACAGGGACGGAGGGAAACGAATACAGAAAAAACCTGGATACTGTAAAATAACTGTATCTAATCTCCATGCATAACAATAATGCGCGAAAAAAAGCTAATTTTCAAAAGGGGTGAAAACAACAACGCAATACAAACAAATTTGAAATGTTGCTTTGGCAACTCTAAATGCAATAAGTTTAATAAACTATAATGAGTGGTAAAACTGAAAATTGGTGTAGTGCGAACATGTAAGTGTTGTGTTTCAATATGAAAATCCAACTGCCGTTTGACGTTTCCCAGTGCTTTGCTCTTAACATAATAATTTTAATTTACACAATGTACAAAAAACTAATAGTCTTGAGAAGAGATAGGGCCAAAAGTTAAACCGCGGGCAGGACACCTAAAGCAGAACCAGAAATGGTTGTCTCGGGCACAACAAACTGCAGCACACCCACAAGTGAGAACAAGCACATTTGATGTAGCCAGTGATACAAAACCAAGTTCAGCAACTGCGTCAGATAACTAACTGTAATTAATAGAGGTTTTAAAACGGTACATATAGAAAGCAAACAAATCTTGAAAAAATGATATGGAATTTCATGATTATTCCGCATAGGAATGCCCACAAAGTTTCCTAATGCACCAGAACTCCCTTTTGTTCAGTCTCAGTCACAAGATGAGTCCAAATTAAGTAACCCAGCAGAAGCAGAAACAGTTTCAAGCTACAACATGCAAAATATAGCTTTATTATGTTTACAACAAGGATTTGGTGTGTGTTTATATATATACTCTCAGCTATATCTAAAGAAGGGTTCTATCTATCATCTATCTATCTATTATCTAAGGAGGGCTATAGTAATAGAGTAGGGTAATATAAGCGTTGATATTGAATGAAAATGCGGGATTTACAGAATTAATAATGAGAGTAAAAATTGTTTTTTTGAGCATTTTATTTTTGTATAGAAGAGATTACAGACATATGTCTCTATATTCACAATTGCATGCGTCTGTCCCCCTCAGTTTAATGGGTATAAAACAACTCAATGTTAGTAAACATATAGATTAACTATTAATATACAATAAACATAGATACTTGTCTATATGAATGTATTCATAATTTATGTATAAATATAAAAAAAAAAAAACATTTATTATTTTATTCTAAACTATTTAATTATATAATGTAGCTTTAGGTTTCAGCGAAAAGGCAGGTTATCAACGTACTTTTGTGTAGTAGCACTGGATATAGAGGGGTGAGACGTGGCGGTGTTTTGAGTGGGACGAATATAGAAGATCCATCGTGAGTCGCACAGGGGATAGACGCCACATCAAAGGTACTAAGCTTTTCGATTCGAGGCTATTCCGCGTCAATCCTGACGGCGCGACATTCCTTGCATACTTGATCCTCTCGCGCCTCTCTCTCTCTCTCTCTCTCCCATCAGGCAGAACGAAACACAAAAGCTTCTTTTACGCATCTTTAAGGTTTGGACAGGGAAGCATTTCAGCAAATGTCTGTCTGGAACATTGCGTATACAGCCGCATGTGTTCCAAAACATATGCCACATTGTGCAATTGCGAGATGCACTACAATAACTAAAGGATGAGCGTACAAATCTACTCCACAGGCTTGGACGTACAGCGAGACTGCATAATGGGTGACACCCAGCTAACCTGTGTAGAGACTCACATCAGTGCCTGCTGTTAGAAACAGGCATATGGATGTTTTTGGAAACATTCCCTGTAATAGATTAACAATGGTCATTCATTATCATAAAGCTAGCTAAATGCTTTTGTAGTTTACTCTAGAGGTACCTAAGGTGCAATATTCACGTGAATCCGTCTATCCATACACTATGTGTAAGCTGTTTCATTTAAACAGGTCTCTTAATATATACTTTAACCTGTATGTGATCTTTTTTCTACCTCCATTTTCTGACCAGTTAGGGGCCCCCCCGTTAGCGCTTATATTCTCCTACGTTCGCTGATTGTTGAGGGTGATCTGGAACTCCACAACGACGGTTTTATCATCCACCATTAAACCATCTAGATAATAATCATCACAAGCACAAGGACACACTAAAAGACTGTCAGAGAGAACTCTCTAACAGTAAGTTTATGATCTTCATAGCTACTGTACTATCAAATGCATTGCTAAAAAATATCACAGGAAACACCACAACAAACAAGACCAAAACCATGCTTGTAAGTCAATAAGATCACACCGGTCCAGGAATTGCGATTCAAGGACTCCCTACTCATTGAGTATGTGCGTGGTGTGACACGGGACAGCCAGGTGGACTTTTCGATCAAAGGGCCTAACCATGTGCTTTGTAGAAACCAAACTTTAGTCTCTCTGTTTGTCCCAAATCAGCTCTGGAGCAACCATTACATTTAATGAAGTACTTCCATGTTGTGGAAAATGGTGTGCACCTAGTAATGTTCTCTGAAAAATTTTGAGGTATGAGGTAGGGTATACCTTTAGTTTTTGTGCTCATTACCTTGATCTAATCTGGTTTTATCCCTCTCCCCGGTGGATCTCAATATAAAAGCATCAAATGAGAGCTGGCAAACCTTAAACAATACCTGTTAATCCTTATAATTCAAAAAACACAGTATTGATGTAACCATTATCAATGCACTTCAGCAGCTATATTGCCGGTTTTAGTGATGACATTTGTTAAAGAGGTAAGTGAGGCACTAGAGCGGCTTGTTACTACCTCGATGGTGGCTGGGTCAAGCACTACCACGTTCAGAGAGGCATGGCGAGGATACCGTTAAAAACCGACTGCATGCGCAGCGACCTTGCCACAGCCGCACGGTTCGTTTGAACCTGGGCTTTCGAAATCAGCACGATGTTGATACCGTGTCGCCTACACCGGATCGTCCCCGGGCGGGAGCAGATAAGCCCTAGTTCTTCAGCCATGTCCTAAAAAAAAGAAAGAGACGCATTACATTAAGAACTAAAGGCAGGCTTATTATAGTTAACTAAAACTGCAAACAAAATCGGAAATAAGACTAATTTAGAGAAGTAAGCATCTAAATCATTACTTGAAGTATAAATTAACACGTTATCATAAAAACAAAATCCCATATTTTAAACGATAAAAAAAAAACCTTATTATATTTGCCAGGCTACTGGCCAAGGTCAAGCATTTCTAATCTTTCATTTAGTAATCGTAATCTAGAAAATAGAAATATACTAAACGTGTACTTAATAAAAACTTTACAGCATCATACTTTGTATCCTTTGGTAGAAAAGAAAAAAAAATTCTAAGAGGATCCTAACAACGGTTGTATTCCCAAAATATTAGTAAATATATTATTCAATGTTAATAAAATACACATGGGATGCACTGAATTGCTCTGCTTAATAATGACCTGTCGACAACCCAAGGGTAGAAAAAAAGGGCCTTTCCCAGAGGTACTGAAATTGTCTTGTGTGTGCCCACACTAATGTATAATACTCAGCTGTGATACTATAAGTGTACGGCTACTGTGCATCTTTGGGCTAAGGAACATGCAGTATGGTATACTAAAATTTGGGCTACAACTTTAACTATCACCCATCATGTTATTTAATTGAAAAGTTAGTATTGAGCATACTCCGAGCTGTAGTACACTGAAATCATAGTTACCGATTGTAGATTACGTGAAAAGCATTTCATACACTAGTTCACTCATAGTGTATGACTAAATACATTTTTTTTTGTAAAGTACAATTTATCGCGAGGATGACTAACAGAACATTTTAGTTCATATTAATGGTGTCCCCAAATAGCAGATTGAGTACACTTAGATTGCTCTTAAGTTTATCTTAAGAATCGTAAGGAAGTACAGTACTAAAGAATAAGTTTTTAGTATATTAAGTAAAACAAAAGTTATCTTCCAGTGCGATCCTTCAACATATAGAGCAACTTAAAAGTACATTGACAAACCTCTCGTAGCGCGTGGTGTTTCCGTTTTTTTTCACCTGGGATCAATGATGTTGTAATTTATTCTCGGTATATGAAAAAGAATTTCACACATTGGCAAAAAGGGCAATGTAAGGTATTTTCTGACATTGATCTTAATAGCCAATCAATCAGTATAAGAACTGGAGAAGACATGGTGAAAAAGGAATGCCAGCTTTTTGGATCTTTGAATGGGAAAACATAAGAGATTACGTAGACTTAAAACTAAAGGGGACCTTATAAATCTATATATTAAATTATTCTGACTAAAAAAAGTGAACCGTAGGATACCCTATCAAGTTTGAGGTTGATACAGGGGTGCTATTATTTTTAAAGTTAATAATTTATGCCATTCTGTTTTTGATGATAGTGTGCAGCAAGAAATTACGCACTGCTTGACAAAAACTAAGGGAGGGAAAACACAAATTGTATCAATAAAACAGAGGCATGTCTAGGTCAGCCACCTCAAATAATCTCCAATTGTCCTCAAAAGCTCGGTTCATTTCACATGCGCTTGATTGTCAACACTATTTAAAACAGCACAAAAAATAAAACTGAACTTATATAGAGCATCACCCATCCTCATCCTCTCATTCCCCTAATCTCGCCTTTTCCTCTCTCTGCTTTCATCTCTCCCTGCGGATGGACAGACGTGGAGAATTTTGTAGTAAGCAAAAAGCCCTCGTTTTAAAGCTATCTGCACACTTGGAGAGGGGCTCTTTAACTGAGCCTCTGGCTTTAGAAGCCCCATTTTACAGCATGAATATTTTAATGATGCTGGAGTTTTCTGGTCCTTCCTTCTCAGCATGAAGCAGGACCATCACAAAACAGTGGAGTCGAATGCTTTCAAAAGGGAAATCAATCCTTGGGCCGCTACACAAACGTCCTGCTTCTATTATCCAAGAGAGGCCACATAGGAGTTCATTAGAATTAAAAATAGTGCCTCTCTATTTTCTCAATTTTTTGAGTTTGCAAACAGAATCAACCACATCTATTGTATAACCTAGGATGTTGAATTTTAAAATGTAATTTTAATTTAAAATTACACCATAAAAAACAGAAGAAACTTATTTGAAATTGAGTATCTATAGGTCTCTTTTGACCTGAGCCAATAAGAAACCACCTAGAATACCCTAGCAACCATCTACCTGAAATAAAATAAACATTAACTGAAATAAAATAAAATAATTTTATTTCAGATAATTGCCAACGGCAATATTTCTGTTTCATTTAGTTTAACTAAACTGAAAAAAAAATCTCTATATATACTATTAAAAATTATAAAAAGATTAAAAAGATAAAGTATAAAAAACACTGAAATTGATTTATATAGTATATATATAAATATTATAATATAATATATATAATATATATATTATATATATATATATATGAACAAAAACTTGGAATATGACTAAAACTAATAGAATCTCAATGACATTAAAATAATACCTGACTAAAAAGGGCATTAAATACAGATACCAAGATAATAATGGAAATATACATAAAAAATATATCTAGAAATATATCTGTATCAGTTTAATTTTCCTGAAACCATTTTGACATCCATCAATCAGCCATCAATAGCAACTCCCAAAAATCTAACCAGAAATCCCGATGAAAAACTAGTTGAAGCTAGTTTTTCATGGAACTTCCCCAATTAAAAATCCCAAAACCCAATTAAAAAAAAAAACAAAAAAACAATGAAGTTTTCATAAAATGTTTAAACCAACACCCAAACATACTCTTTACTGTTGAAATGCAATGAATATAAGCATCTCTCTATATAAATATGCATCCCAGTGTTTATATAATGCACAGTTGTATAACACTAACATTTTTTTGCATATTCAGAATGCTGAAATGCAAAACTTCGCATTGTACCAGTGAGTACACACTTCTTGACATGGCTCCATGGTAACAGAGGCTCAGCACGGCCCCCTGGGAAAATCGTTAACCATTAAATAATCACCAACACTGTTACTGGTGCCATCATTATAAAGCATGGCATACAGCAAAGTCTGAAACCAGCACTACAGCCCACAATGCATGTATCATCCACTTTTGATAAATCAGTGAAGGCTGTGAGATCTGAAAGAACACAAAAGGACTGTGACAGTTCAGCTCTGTGAATAATAAGCCATATTTAAGCCGCAGGACTATTCTGTTCCGGTACTTTACTTTTGCAGGAATCAGTGGAATTCAGTTCAAAGTCAGAAAACCACATTTCTCTGGAAATATAAACGATCAATTGTTTCTAGTCAACTGCACTGTCGTTCCAAAACAGTATGACCTTCTTTCTTCTGTGGA